>NC_054383.1:130224220-130359220 GCF_017654675.1 Xenopus laevis | reverse complement strand
ACTTCACATTCTCCCAGTTTACAGTCAGAGTTAAATTCTCCCCATGTTCTTTTAGTTCCTCTTCTCCATCTTTGTTAATGCGGTACCAGGTATAGTTCTTAGCAGGAGGGTTGGCATTGCTGGTACATTTTAAAGTAATTTGTTCTCCTGCTTTTATTTTCTTTTCTCCATCAGGTTTGGTAATTATAACATGTTTTGGAGGATCTAGTAGAGATCCATTTAACAATAATTTAACAAACAGCTCATAATGATTTATAAGTGATTTATAATTTATAAATATAATTAATTTCTACATTTGGGTTTTATCACCAACATAAACAATACTGTTTTTTCCTGTTGAAAACTTTTTTGTACCATAGTCACAAATGTATCTTTTTTATATATAAAATAACTTATAAACCAAACTCATACTTGCTTAAAGTGCTGAGATTTTTTTATTTTCTTTTGAAAATTTGATTTGAAAAATTGCGATTTTAAAAAAATATTGTGATCACTCCTTATTACTAATTGTGAATACATTTGTGAATATGACAAAAGCGTCTTTTTTTTGCATTTGAATGTGAAATTTAACAAATCTGCCCTTTAATTTGCTTCTAAGGAACAATCTTGAGGCATTAATGTGATAGAGAAAAGTTCCACTGGGGAATGGTATTTTGGTAATTAATTAATTTTCACTTTCAGATTTTGTCAGAAATTCAAAAATAAATCATGATTCCTGATTACAATTTTTTGCCATGATCAAAATTTTAAATGGACATAGTTAAGATATTGAAAGCACCAGAAGATCAGACAAAGTGAGAACATAAGAAGATACCATCAGTTCAGGACTAGAAGTAGGAAAAGGAACGCAACCTTCCAGTAGAAGAAAGTGTACCACAAACAAGAATAGCTGAAGAATAGTGATGAACACATTTTTTGCAAAGTTTTGCCTCAAAAGTGATGCCCAATAGACTCCAATGGGTGAAAAAATTGTCGGCCATCAAAAAAAAATTGTCGCCTCCTCTATCGTCAAAAAAATGTGTCTCCCATACACTTCAATGCATTTTGGCAAATTTTTGCTGTTTCTCTAATTTTCTATGAGTTGGAGAGGCACTATATCATAAAATACTGCAGAATGCTCACTGCCATATCCCTTTAAATCCAAATTCAATTTCAGATGCAGTAGGACTAATAGCAAATAGTTGAATCTCACCACAGGGCAAACAGCGGGTCTGGAGTGGTGGTGCAAACAAGGTCCTATGCCAACCTAGTCTGACACTGTAATTGACACAATGGCCAATAAATATGAAACTGGCACATTTTTGCTCAGATCATATCTTATAACTATATATATTTTATTATAGTGTTCTGCAGTAAACTTTTTCTTTGTTTTTTTCTACGGATAAAACCAAATCTGAATCAGTGTTAGTACTTACAGAACAAGCTCAGATCCATTATGGTAGAATAATTTTTTCCAAGCTCATTCCTTGCAGAGCAGGAATACTTCACAATCTCCCAGTTTATAGTCAGAGTTAAATTCTCCCCATGTTCTTTTAGTTCCTCTTCTCCATCTTTGTTAATGCGGTACCAGGTATAGTTCTTAGCAGGAGGGTTGGCATTGCTGGTACATTGTAAAGTCACTTGTTCACCTTCTTTTATTTTCTTTTCTCCATCAGGTTTGGTAATTATAACATGTTTTGGAGGATCTAGTAGAGATCCATTTAACAATAATTTAAGAAACAGCTCATAATGATTTATAATTTATAAATATAATAAATTTCTACATTTGGCTTTTATCACCAACATAAACAATTCTGTTTTTTCCTGTTGAAAACATTTTTGTACCATAGTCACAAATGTATCTTTTTTATATATAAAATAACTTATAAACCAAACTCATACTTGCTTAATGTGCTGAGATTTTTTTTTTGAAAATTTGATTTGAAAAATCGCGATTTTAAAAAAAATATTGTGATCACTCCAAATTATTACTAATTGTGAATACATTTGTGAATATGACAAAAACATCTTTTTTTGAATTTGAATGTGAAATTTAACAAATCTGCCCTTTAATTTGTTCTAAGGAACTAAAATCTTGAGGCATTAATGTGATAGAGAAAAGTTCCACTGGGGAATGGTATTATGGTAATTAATTAATTTTCACTTTCAGATTTTGTCAGAAATTCAAAAAGAAATCATGATTCCTGATTACAATTTTTTGCCATGATCAAAAGTTTAAATGGACATAGTTAAGATATTGAAAGCACCAGAAGATCAGACAAAGTGAGAACATAAGAAGATACCATCAGTTCAGGACTAGAAGTAGGAAAAGGAACGCAGCCTTCCAGTAGAAGTAAGTGTACCACAAACAAGAAGAGCTGAAGAATAGTGATGAACAAATTTTTTGCAAAGTTTTGCCTCAAAAGTGATGCCCAATAGACTCCAATGGATGAAAAAATTGTCGCCACTCAAAAAAAACTGTCGCCACTCAAAAAAAATTGTCGCCTGCTCTCTCGTCAAAAAAATGTGTTTCCCATACACTTTAATGCATTTTGGCAAATTTTCGCTGCTTCTCTAATTTTCTGTGAAGTGAAACGGGTCGGATTCATCCATCACTACTGGAGAATTGATTGGCAAAAGAGATGGAGCATAAGTAAATGAAGGGATGGAGCAAAGTTATGAAAGAGAGAAAAAAAGGTGTGAAAAGCTATCAATTAACAAAACTCTTTTAAAAGATTGGCAGCTAAAAGGTGGCGCAATCATGGAGAAGCCATGGGAGATTATATTCACAATTCAATTGGATTGTCAAGTTTTGTTTTTTTACAGATTCATTTAAAATGATTGGAATATTATTGTGAAGTTTTTTTTTACCGACACAAGTTTATTCAAAACTGAAATCAAAAATTAGTAAATTGGCATCCCTGTACAGCAGGTGAGCTTATAATGGAAACCTAGAACTTCGAATTCAGCAAACTGCTCTAGTAAGATACTTTCCTTATACAGAACTGTGCCTACATTACTAGAAATGTAAAGCGAGTCAATACTTACATTGTATTTTTAAGATTAGCTGTTCTTGCAATACTTGTCCCATTTGATAAATAGATTTGCATTCAATGGGGGTGCCATGATCCTGATAGGTTGGGATATAATCCATTTCACTTACAAATTTCCAGATTCCTTCTTCAAGTTCTTCTCTCCACTCTCTTTTATTGAAGCCTACTTTGTTCCATTCGAGCACAGGGGGATTGTGGGTGCAGGTGTGTTGTACAGAGCAGTTAATAAGGGCAGAAATTCCTTCATTCAGACTGGTGGGCAAGTTTAGTACAGGCTTATGTGGGGTATCTGAAAGACAGATGTACAGATGTAGTACTGTATTGCAAGCAATAAATGTACTTGTGTAGAGCTAATGTGTAGTGCCTCATATTAGCGGAACCTGCATAATCTCAATTACACTTATTGTATTCCCTTTATTGTTTTTCCTTATTAAAGGCAGAGGTTATTAAAACGTGTAATGGTTTCTCATCTGAAACATAGGCCATTTTATACTATTTCTCCCAGACCTGTTGGTTGATGAGATGGTCAGTTCTTCTCATACTAAGACAAACCACAGAAGCCTAACGTTTGACTCTGGTTTAGTTAATTGATATCATTTATAGCAACTTGGTATGGAAAATAAAAGCTTGGCAGCAATAATACATGTATAAAATATTATTAAAAGGACAGTATAGATAGATTTATCAACACAACTCAGGATTGTATGTATGCATAATAGGTGGGGAATAGCCATGGTTGTGAGTTTAAATCTGGAGGCATCTTCTCAGTGATCTTTTTCTATTAAAAAATATTTGTTGCAAAAAAATTGCGGAATGTCTTACCTGACACCTGAACCAGGACTTTTTCAAATGCGCTGTATTGATCACAGTTTATATTCTCATTTATACATGGATAATATGTTTCAGTGTCTCTCACGTCATCAATCCTCAAGGAGCAGCTCTTGGACTTATTCCCCACCAGGAAAGTTCTGCCATTAAATGTATTCATAACATAGGATGGATTTTTGTTATTGAATATTTGGGGGTCAATTCCATATTGATCCCTGTACCAAACCAGTTGGAAGTCTGTAGACACTACATTGAATGAGCAGGGGATCTCCACACAGGATCCCTTCAGTGCTGTGATGGACTTTGGGAGGAGAACCGAGTGATCCTGACAACTGAAGCCTGGGAAACAACCAGAGCAGCAGACAAGAACATTATTTAGTACAGGTATGGGATCCGTTATTCGGAAACTTGTTATCCAGAAAGAGACTCCATATTATACAAATAATTTAAATATTTGAAAAGTATTTCCTTTTTTCTCTGTAATAAAACAGTATATTGTACTTGATACCAACTAAAATACAATTAATCCTTATTGGAAGTCTATCTATCTATCTATCTATCTATCTATCTATCTATCTATCTATCATCTATCTATCTATCATCTATCTATCTATCTATCTATCTATTATCTATCTATCTATCTATCTATCTATCTATCTATCATCTCTCTCTCTCTCTCTTTCTCTCTCTCTCTCTCTCTCTATCTAATCTATCTCTCTCTCTCTCTCTCTCTCTCTATCTAATCTATCTATCTATCTATCTATCATCTATCTATCTATCTATCTATCTATCTATCTATCTATCATCTCTCTCTCTCTCTCTCTCTCTCTCTCTCTCTCTCTCTCTCTCTCTCTCTCTCTCTATCTATCTATCTAATCTCTCTCTCTCTCTCTCTCTCTATCTATCTATCTATCTATCATCTACTATCAATCTTTCTATCATCAGTCTATCAATCATTTATTAGCCCCTAAGTGTAAATAAATTATCATATATATCTACCTAACTACCTATTATCGATCTATCTATCTATCTATCTATCTATCTATCTATCTATCTATCTATCTATCTATCATCTATCTATCTATCTATCTATCTATCTATCTATCTATCTATCTATCTATCTATCATCTATCTATTTATTGTCTATCCATCTATTGTCTATCTATCTCTATTTTGCAATTATTTAGTCTTAACCACAGCTTGACTCTAAGGCTGCATTCATGCTTTATTTGTAAAGTTGTGAATCTGATGAACATAACTTCATGTCAAACCATGTAAGTATGAACTAGGAAAACTAGCTACAGACCCACATTATGACTTCTAACCAGTTTAATAAGGAAAAGAATGGGATCATGGCCCAGAGTGAGCTTAAACTGTTCAAATTTCCTAATACTAATTTAATCCTATGTAATGGGTTTGGTTGTTATATGGAAGTTTTACCTTGAAGAGCAACCAGAAGAAAAATCTTCTTCAGGAGTAAGTGAAGTTCCATCATTTATAATCAACACTGGATCTACATGGATTTTGTGCTTTAAACTATAAAAATAATAAATTCAAATTCTAAAAGTCATATTACACTGTGTTATGTTATGAACTACTGGTACAACTTGTGCCTAGTGTGCCTTATCCCTATGTGCATCACTATGTGATACTTACACACTGTCGTTTTCTGTAATTTTTTAAATAATATATGAAATAAAACAGCTTTTTGTCGTTTTATTGTGCTTAATAAAAATAATTATCAACAACGTTTTAATGCAATGCCCATTTAAAACGGATAAAACGGATCCACAGGATCAGAGAGTATTAGTTAATAAATATTTTTATTTATACAAAGATAAAAAATGTATATAATCTCCATCCTCCCAATTTTAAAACTGACTGCCAGCACTAAAATAAGGTAGATGGTTAGTTGTGATATACAGGTATGAAATCCATTATACGGAAAACCCATTATCCAGAAAGCTCCGAATAACAAAAAGACTGTCTCCAGTAGACTCCAAATTTTTAAAAATTATTTTCTTTTTCTGTGTGATAATAAAACAGTAGCTTGTACTTGATCCCAACTAATATATAATTAATCCTTATTGGAAGCAAAACCAGCCTATTGGGTTTATATAGTGTTTACATGATTCGATGAAGATCAAAAGGGCAGATCCTTTATCTGGAAAACCCCAGCCTTAGCATTCTGTATAAAAGATCCCATTATGGGAAGGCCATATCCCATAGACTCCATTTATATATTTTATATATATATATATATATATATATATATATATATATATATATATATATATATATATATATATATATATATAAAAAAATCCTTATTGGAGACAAAACAATCTTATTGGGTTTAATGAATGTTTGAATGACTGTTTAGTAGACATAAGGGATGGGGATCCAAATTTTTCCTTATCCAGAAAACCCATATTCCATACTGTATATTCTGCACCCCTTCCAGAATAACTATTGACCTCCAATTTCCACACTTCCTCTAATTTCTCTGCCCTTCAATCTCCTACCCTCAATGTCTGACCCCCACTCTCTTTCTAATGTTCATACTTTCACTCTCAATATATCTGGTCAAACCCCAGCATGAATGTTTGTGAGTACTTAAACAAAAAGTAAATTAAATACATTTAGAGACATTGGGTATACATGATATCACCTTTAATTTTCACTGGCAAAAGTCCTTATTTGTGGTTTTGAGTTATTTAGCATTTTATTCAGCAACTCTCCAGTTTGCAATTTCAGCAATCTGGTTGCTAGGCTCCAAATTACCCTAGCAACCATGCACTGATTTGAATAAGTGACCGGAATATGAAGAGGAAAGACCTGGATTAAAAGATGAGTAATAAAAAGTAGCAGTACCAATACATTTGTAAACCTTCATTGCATTTGTTTTTTAAATAGGATCAGGAAATCCCATTTGAAAGCTGGAGAGCAATTAATTCAAAAACTGAAAAAAATATATAATGAAGACTAATTGAAAAGTTGCTTAGAACTGGCCATTCTATGTGAACCACCCCTTTAGGAGCTGCTGGAAGTATTCAGAGAGGAATGTTGTGTTGTGTAGCAAATGCCCAATATTTCTTTAGTAAGTGGTAGGCATCCTTACTTCTTGGTTAAAAATATCAGGGCATAATAAACTGACCCCTGTGTCTTCCTACTGAAATTATAATAGCACAGTGAAACTCATCTTACTCTAAGGGGCCAATTCATTAACATCGAGTGAAGGAACAGAAGAAAAAAAACTTTGAATTTCGAAGTGTTTTTTTGGCTACTTCGACCATCGAATGGGCTACTTCGACCTTCGACTACGACTTCGACTTTGAATCGAAGGATTCAAACTAAAAATCGTTCGACTATTTAACCATTACTGTCTCTTTAAGAAAAAACTTCGACCCCCTAGTTCGCCATCTAAAAACTACCGAACCCAATGTTAACCTATGGGAAAGGTCCCCATAGGCTTGCCTAACTTTTTTTGGTCGAAGGATAATCCTTCGATCGTTGGATTAAAATCCTTCTAATCGTTAGATCGAACGATTATTCCTTCGATCGTAGTATTTGCGCAAAAAGGATTTTCATTCCCAGTCGAATATCGAGGGTTAATTAACCCTTGATATTCGACCCTTGATGAATTTGCCCCTAATTGTAAGCTCCGCGGGACAGTGCATAAGACTGTACTGAAAGTAAAGCAATTCCAGTCACCAAATGAACCCCAGTGCACCTATGTACACATACCTATACAGGCAGAGAGATCTATGCACTCGCATATCTAAAATATATATATTAACATCTATACTAACTTACTGTAGATCTGGAAATCACAAAAACATTCAATATTTTGCTTGTTCAAGAAACTATCGCCGATAAAAGTAACAGGGTTTGAGGTTTCTTTACATCTAATCTTGTATAATGCACCCACAATGGATTGCCCCTTGTTTATTTAGAATAGTTTGATATAAATTAAAAGCACTGTACTTACAGGTCTTCACTCGTGCCCTGCCCAGTCACAAATTGCTAGCAAAAAGGAAACATAGAAATTAGTTGGTTGCCACATGAAGGCGTAACAGGAATTATCTATATCCTTCTCCTTTCTGAGCATTGTCATTGAATAGAATACACAGTAAATGCATTTTTATCTCTGACCTTAGTATTCCAGAAGGCCTACCTGGAGGAGATTAGCAACCTGGAGAACTGGTGCCAGGAGAACGACCTCCTCCTAAACTTCAGCAAGAATAAGGAGCTGATTTTGGACTTTAGCACAAAGCAGGGGAGGAATTGCAAGCCCCTACACATCAGTGGTGTGCCAGTGGACAGTGAACAGTTTCAGGTAACTGGGTGTTCACATCACACAAGACCTGTCATGGTTCTGTAACATCAACACCCTGTTGAAGAATGCCCATCAGCTTCTCTTCTTCCTCAGAAGACTTAGAGACTTCCATCTGCCTCTGAGGGTGCTTAAGAAATTTTATTTATGCACCATTGAGAGCATCCTGATGGGAAATATCTGCACCTGGTATGGGAACAGCACCAAGCAGGACAGACAAGCTCTTCAAAGAGTGGAGCGCTCAGCTCGAAAGCATCATTCGCTCTGAGATTCCTGACCTGCTGTCTGTCTACACTAAGCAGTGCAGGACTAAAGCCAGGAAGATTATGAAAGACCTCTCCCATCCCAACAATGGACTCTTCTCACTGCTGACGTCAAGGAAGCGCTTCCGCTCCCTTAAAAGGATCCTGCAATCGGAAAACATGTTTTTTTCAAAACACATCAGTTAATAGTGCTACTCCAGCAGAATTCTGCACTGAAATCCATTTCTCAAAAGAGCAAATAGATTTTTTTATATTCAACTTTGAAATCTGACATGGGGCTAGACATATTGTCAATTTCCCAGCTGCCCTACTATTGGAGCCAACCGGCGAAGTTAAAATTGAGGTTTATTCCATATTACTAAAAAGTACACGCGTTCGGACATGTACTTTTTAGTAATATGGAATAAACTTCAATTTTAACTGCAATGGCTGGCTCCAGGAGTGCGTACTCGTTTGTTTGTGGTTGTCTATAGAAAACCCACAGATAGGAATTATATACTATTGTGCAACAATTTTCATCCACCAGGTACCCAACAAGGTTTACCTAAGAGTCAATACATGTGAGCTAATCGTATAACCTCTAGTGATAATCTGTATGAGAAACAAGCCAGGGTCATCACACAAAGGTTAAAAAAAAAAGAGGATACCATTTATCTGTATTAGAAAAAGTAAGTGAGGTGAGTGAGGTGACAGGAATGGAAATGAAGGCATTGTAGTAAAATAAACAAGTTGATAACAAAGATAAAAGACCTATATTTGACACACACTCCAAAGAGATTAAGAACATTGTAAGGAAATACCAGCATATGTTACAAAATTCTCATTCTGTGTACTTTAAATGAAATCCATTTCTGAAAAGAGCAAACAGATTTTTTTATATTCAATTTTGAAATCTGACATGGGGCTAGACATATTGTCAACTTCCCAGCTGCCTCAAGTCATGTGACTTGTGCTCTGATAAACTTCAATCACTCTTTACTGCTGTACTGCAAGTTGGAGTGATATCACCCCCTCCTCCCTTTCCCCCCCAGCAGCCAAACAAAAGAACAATGGTGGGGTAACCAGATAACAGCTCCCTAGTAGTTCTAAGAACAGCACTCAATAGTAAAAACCCATGTCTCACTGAGACAAATTCAGTTACATTGAGAAGGAAAAACAGCAGCCTGCCAGAAAGCATTTCTCTCCTAAAGTGCAGGCACAAGTCACATGACTTGGGGCAGCTGGGAAATTGACAAAATGTCTAGCCCCATGTCAGATTTCAAAATTGAATATAAAAAAATCTGTTTGCTCTTTTGAGAAATGGATTTCAGTGCAGAATTCTGCTGGAGTAGCACTATTAACAGATGCGCTTTGAAAAAAACATGTTTTACGATGACAGGATCCCTTTAAATATCATTAATCCTTATTGGAGGTAAAGCCAGCCTATTGGGTTTATTAACATTTAAATAATTCTTTAGAAGACTTACAATGAAGATCCAAACTACCATTATCCAGACATTCCAAGGTCCTGAGTATTCTGGATAACAAGTCCCATACCTGTAGTGTAACAGATATTGACCAACGATCACATACAGTATATGGCATAATTTATTTTTCTACACAGATAATGGAACGGGCACCAGATCAGAATAATATATTTGTAGTTGCACAGCTGTATAAAATGAAGACAATGGAGCACAAACAATCACTATTCCCTTAACCCTACTAACTATGAGATGAAATTAAAATAAATAAAGTGCTGTTTGGGTAAAGAAATATTTTTATTTGCACTGATATACACATTACTGTATATGCATTTTTCTTTGAGTTTAATTGCATCCTAAACATTGCCTTGGTATTGTCCCATCAACTTCTTTTACCTGCACCTTTTGCTCATCTCATGCTGATTATCTAGTACAGAGATCCACAACACTTTTTACCCTTGAACCACATTAAAATGTAAAAAAAAAAAAAAAGTTGAAAACATGCAAAACATTCCTGGGAGTGCAAAAAGACGCTGTTGTTGGCTATTGGTAGCCTCTTTGTGGACTGGCAGCCTACAGTAGGTTCTGTTTGCCAGTACATCTGTTTTTTATGTAACCAAAACATGTCTCCAAGCCTGGAATTCAAAAATATAAACCCTGCATTGACGCCACTGGGAGCAACATCCAAGGGGTCGGAGAGCGGCATGTTGTTCACAAGCCACTGGTTGGGAATCACTGATCTTGTATGTTTCACAGACACTTGTGGATAAGAGTCATAAACAAGCAGAGCTGACAAAACATTACAATACAATTCATATAGTACATTATATATATCTCCCTTCCTCTATATGTGCCACTCTAATTTGGAACATTGCAATAAATGTGAAAGCTGAAGCACCATACATGCACCATGAGCGTATGGACATTCTTGTTCCAAGAGTCTCAGAGTAGCTAATTATTTAGTATGGCATATACTGTGTGTTCTGTGTGGCCATCCTGCTGTGATGCTTCATTAGGTTGGTCATTTTGGGAGAATCTGATTGCAGCATATTCAATGTCCTCTGGTTCCTCCTGCCCTTTGTCCTGTGATGGGACATAGACATGGGTTATATGCCTTTGTGTAAATACTTGAATAAAGCAGATCAAGTGTATTTTGCAGCAACTCTTTTAACAATGATTACTGTCCAATCCATTCATTTCCATACATTGGGCAAAGAAGCTGAGAAAAAAAAACATTCCCTCTTGTCTCTCACTCACTTAATTCTATAGCTATTAGTTCCTCTTTATGTCCTAAACACCTGTATTACATGACTAATGAAGATGAAAGAATAAACGTATCCGTCAAGTTGATACAGAATGTAGATGACACAGAGAAAATAAAAAATAAACAACAAGCACATTTTTACCTTCTTGACACTTAGGGGCCGATTCACTAACTTCAAGTGAAGGATTCGAAGGTAAAAAACTTCGAATTTCGAAGTTTTTTTTGGGCTACTTCGACCTTCGACTTCGAAGTAAGGATTCGAAGTAAAAATCGTTCGACTATTCGAACATTCGATAGTCGAAGTACTGTCTCTTTAAAAAAACTTCGACCCCCTAGTTAGCCATCTAAAAGCTACCGAAGTCAATGTTAGCCTATGGGGAAGGTCCCCATAGGCTTGGCTAACTTTTTTTTATCGAAGGATATTCCTTCGATCGTTGGATTAAAATCCTTCGAATCGTTCGATTCGAAGGATTTTATTGTTCGATCGAAGGAATTATCCTTTGATCGTTCGATCGAACTATCTGCGCTAAATCCTTCGACTTCGATATTCGAAGTCGAAGGAATTTAATTCCTAGTCGAATATCGAGGGTCGATATTCGACCCTTAGTGAATCGCCCCCTTAAATAGCACTCACATGATCAGTTTGGGCAAATCATCCCCTTTCTCCCTAAAAACATGTTATCTCACCCCAATGCTTTCACATCATCCTAGTGGCTACATTGTCCAGAATAATCTCCTAGCTGTCAGCCTCGCATTGTATGCCATGTAACATGAATATTGCCTAAAGTTATTTCTTTCTCAGACTTACATCAGCAGAGTAGTAATGACAATCTTCATCTTCTTTTCTCAGGAATTTGGATTTTCTTGATGAAGCATGCCTATAATGGAAAGGCACATTTTAAACAGAACTCAATGGCTTTTCTATCAAGGTATTACCATGTTCACATAGAGAAGAAAGATAAAACGCCTGACATTTCAAGTGGTGTATTAAGGCCACTCATACATTCATTTATTTTACAACTCACAATGGACTTGTGGAGTCCGAGTCTGATGTGAGATGATATTTGCCATCAGTTAATGTATCATACAAATGATCATCCATTTTTGTCGGTGGTGCCTCAGCCATACTCTGTACAGAACAGAAAAATGGAAATTAAAAAGAAGATTTTGAAAGTTCTATTGAGAGCAATAATGATACAAAACTACTTCTGATATTGTTCCAGTGCAGTTCCAGATATAGCAGATATTAAGTTAAATTGTTGTTAAATTGTTGTTGTGCTCTTTGGTATGTTCCACACTAAGGGGCCCATTCATTAACTTCGAGTGAAGGATTCAAAATAAAAAAACGTTGAATTTCGAAGTGTTTTTTGGGCTACTTCGACCATCGAATGGGCTACTTCGACCTTCGACTTCGACTTCGAATCGAAGGATTCGAACTAAAAATCGTTCGACTATTCGACCATTCGATAGTCGAAGTACTGTCTCTTTAAGAAAAAACTTCGACCCCCTAGTTCCCCACCTAAAAGCTACCAAAGTCCATGTTAGCCTATGAGGAAGGTCCCCATAGGCTTTCCAAGTTTTTTCTGATCGAAGGATAATCCTTCGATCGATGGATTAAAATCCTTCGAATCGTTCGATTCGAAGGATTTAATCGTTCGACCGAACGATTGAACTATTTGCGCTAAAATCCTTCGACTTCGATATTCGAAGTCGAAGGATTTTAATTTCCAGTCGAATATCGAGGGTTAATTAACCCTCGATATTCGACCCTTGGTGAATTTGCCCCTAACAGTTTTTTTAAATGTGTTCACAGATATTCATTATTATGGTGCAGAAAAAGTATCTACTAAGCACTAGACCTGGTGTTCCTTTATAAACAATAATAAGATTTAAAGAAAATAGTTTTAATTGTCTTAATGTCTTTTCTGCACCAAAAAAACCAGCAAACTCATCTTTAACTTGGTGGCAAAATTGAAACAGTTCTTTCTATTTACAAACAATCAAATTTCAGTTTTTTCTATGCATCTCTAAAAATTTGTGTTTTTTCTATATTCCTGTAAAACTCTACACATTCAAGATTTATTAAGGGGTTATTTATTAAGGTTCAGATTTTTGGGTTAAAAAAACTAGAATTTTTTGATTTCAAAAAAAAAAAAAACTTGAATATTCGAGATTTATTATATCTGACCCTGGAAATAGCTCAATCTGAAAAAAAACACCATCTAAAATCTGTAGAGGTCATGTAGGAGTCAATGGCAAAAGTCCCTTGAACCACTTGAAGATGTTAATAGCCTGCATGATGTTTACATTTTTTTGGGGGGGGGGGTTGCCTTTAAACTAGAATAATTAGAATGATTCAAGTTTTTTCCCATTGAAAACTCAATTAATTCGGGTTTTTGGGTTTTGTAACTGGAACTTGTAGAATAGAGTTTTCTCATTCAAGTTTTTTTTCTTAAATAAGATACCATTCAAGTTGTGAGTTGATTCGAGGTAGAAGAAAAACTCTAACATGTGAGCTTTGATAAATAAAGAAATTCTAATACAAAAATTTACAAGGTATAAGTTGTTGAGGTCTCATAGATGTCAATGGGAGCAGCGCTGATCCTATTGGACCATTTTTAATCAGTTAGGGCTTTTAGAGGTTTTCTTTTTTACACCAAGAAATATAATATTCGAGATATTATCAGTTAGAAAAAAATCTCAAAAATTTCAATAAAAGATTCAGCAAGCTTCTATAAAAGTAAACAGGCAACAGGAGAATGTGGGCCCCAGACTAGGGGTAGACAGACAAAAGAGGCTTGGGCCTAGAGCAGGGGGCTCCTACCAGGTTGCCTCCAAGGCATGTGTCTCTTCTGCCTACCCCTAGTTCTGACTATGCTGATCAGTTTGTATGTCTTAGAAGCATGTGTATAAGACTAATGATTTTTGTAGCTAAATCACACGAGCTCCGGAATCAGTTGCTTGAGTGGGGGTATAGATTGCTTAGTTTAATGCTTTTGAAAGAACCGTGAAAACACTTAGGAGACAAAATGTGGCATGTGGTAAAAATAGACTGGTTCTGCTCTAATATCCTTCTTAGTAATATTGAGAGTTCTGGATCTGAATCGGAGGCACGGCTGTATATTCTCACATACAGCCCACAATTTCCGTTGAATCAAGAACAATCTGTCTATCCTCCAGACCCATGCTGCTCTAGATGAGATCTTGAGAAATTGTTGTAAATTTGTGACTATTAAAAAACAGAACACTAGGCAACATTTTCTCCCTCAGGCTGGTTCTCTCTGAAAATAAACCCATTAAAAGCTGTCAGGTTGAGCCACAGGGAAGTTGCTCTGAGGCTTCAATGATCAAGCAACCAGGAGTTGCTTCCAATGGGCATATAAAGCAGCTGAATTGAATATTTGACAACACTTGAAGCAAATGAGTTGGGTGGAGGAAGAGACCAGCAATAAGAGAGTGACCCATGGCCATCAGGATCATTGACCAACATTCATTCTGAAAACCCCCAGTGGCTGAGAAGGTTAATGTAAACATAGTTCATCGAACAGATCAGGGTTTGAGAACCAGTAATTCCTGACAAAAGCATCTTGGCTGATAAGTACTGTATAGGTGTGATACATAACATATACTTTTGAATTGATAGGGACATTTTTACTTTCAAGTTCAGCTGTTACAAGACAAAATTATACAATTAAAAATTATAATATTTTAAATACAAACAAAATCTGCCAAATGTCTAGAATTTTTAAGGAATGGATCCATGAACATATTCTGGCTATACTTGACAAGAAGGAACTAATGTATATAAGCACTTTGTGCAGTGCTCTGATGGAAATGAAGATATTGCACAAAATAGAATTTATTGAGCCCACATCAAACCAAAAAGGCAACATTTCGGGCCTGCCAGGCCCTTTATCAAGCCTGCCAGGCCTGAAACGTTGCATTTTTGTATGATGCGGGCTCAATAAATTCTTTTTTGTGCACTATTGCAATTTAACTCTGTGTGCTGCTGGTATCTTTTCTGCATATTGTTATAAACCAGTGACAGGAGTGGGTCTTCCAGTACAGCACCTGACACAACAAAACTGTTTATCTGGGAGGTGCACACTCCAAAATAGTGAGTTTGGAAAAGAAGATATTGTGACAAAGAGCCTACTGTGACAATGTCTTATCTGTTATGGGTATTGAGAGAATTATGCTTCGTTGTAGGAGTGATATCCTCTTTAATCTGACTGAAGCAAAGTGGATTTTTAATTTAAAAAAGAGGCAACCAATGGGATTAAATTCTGATTTGGGATTAAATTCTGACTTTAATGTTTCTTGTTATTTTGAATAGACCGGCATTTGAAATTTGCCTTTAAGATTTTGTATACCTGTATCTACTTTATTTTTAAGCTCTGCCTTTCTTCTTTTTTCTTTCCTTTTTTACTATTGGCTAAAGAATGGGTTACATTCATTGGTGGAATAGGGGTAAATATGTTCTCTGTCACTTGTGTATACTGATAAGTGCACAAAATCTGTAAGGCTACGGTGTAGTTTACAATTTGGAAATAAAGTTTTACTTTTCTTTTGTTCCTTCGGATCTACTTTGACTGCCTGTCTATATCTATTGTGATTTTATTTGGCTCCCTAAACTGCAGATCTGGGGCAGAGAACCGAGACATCATACTGAAAAAACATAGGGGCAAATTCACTAACATTCGTAGTTTCGCCAGGCGCAACTTCGCCGCGCTTCGCCGCACTTCGCCAGGCGTAGTTTTGCCAGCGCTCCGCAAATTCACTAAAATCTGAAGTTGCGCTCAGGGGTAGCGTAAGGTTGCGAAGTTGCGCTAGCGTTGATTCGCTATGTAAAGCGAAGTTACGCTAGCGAAGGCTAATTTGCATACGGCGCGAAATTCAAATTTCAATGGAGGAATACGTATCAGCACTACAAATGCTTAGAAAACCTTCAAATCAGCAAATAAAATTTTTATTTTGCCCTACACATGTGCCCACTGTCTAGGTAAGTTGCCATGAGTCAGGAAATGTAGGGGGGAAGGAGGGGAGCCCCAAAAATTTTTTCGATCTTTTTCAGCCTATCACCCATAATGTAGAAAACACACCAGCGTTTTTTGGGACTTAGAAAAAAAATTGACTTTTTTTTAAACAATCCTTATCTACTCTATTGCGCTTCGCCAGGTCTGAGGTGGCGAAGGAAGTCTAGCGTAAAAGGTAGCGTTCAGTACACTGCGCAAGTTAGTGAATTTGCATAGTTACGTTGCTAGCGAAAATTCGCCAGGCGTAAGGGTGTGAAGTAACACTAGCGAAACTACGCCAGCGTTCGTTAGTGAATTTGCGCAGTAACGAAAATGCCAAACGCTAGCGAATTGATGCTAGCGTTCGGCGCTTCGGTGAATTTGCCCCATAGTGCCTGGAAATCGCACTTGCACTTTGTACACTGCACTTGTAGCTGTAACAACCTTAATGTGATTTTCAGGACAATCAATATTTTTCAATGTATTTTTCTTCCATTTCAAGTTTTTTAATAGATACAGTATGTAATCGATCACAAAGAACTCCACTTGAGTTTAATTTTTTTGCACAATTGAGTTTGAAAAAAATTCAAAATGTTGGCTTTAATCGGGAGCAATGACGTTTAATGACCAGTCAATTCTAAGGGGCCAATTCACTAACTTCGAGTGAAGGATTCGAAGTAAAAAAACTTCGAAAAAAAAGTGTTTTTTGGGCTACTTCGACCATCGTATGGGCTACTTCGACCATCGACTACGACTTTGAATTGAAGGATTCGAACTAAAAATCGTTCGACTATTCGATAGTCGAAGTACTGTCTCTTTAAGAAAAAACTTCGACCCCCTAGTTCGCCTTCTAAAACCTACCGAACTCAATGTCCCCATAGGCATACGTTTTTTTGGTCGAAGGATAATCCTTCGATCGTTGGATTAAAATCCTTCGAATCGTTCGATTCGAAGGATTTAATCGTTTGATCGAATGATTATTCCTTCGAGCGAACGATTGAACTATTTGCGCTAAAATCCTTCGACTTCGAGATTCGAAGTCGAAGGATTTTAATTCCCAGTCGAATATCGAGGGTTAATTAACCCTCGATATTCAACCCTTGGTGAATCGGCCCCTAAGTATAATATTTTTTGGTTGCTTGAGTAAGAAAGCAAAAGTCACAACGGGCTGCTGAGTTTTGACAAATATTAAACACTGTTGACTTTTTTTTTAAAAAAAAAAATGGTTTATAACAGTATGAAAAAAATAACCATCCTTTTAGTACTAATTGACATTTAGGGGCACATTTACAAAGCTCGAGTGAAGGATTCGAATTAAAAAAACTTCGAATTTCGAAGTGTTTTTTGGGCTACTTCGACCATCGAATGGGCTACTTCGACCTTCGACTACGACTACGAATCGAACGATTCGAACTAAAAATCGTTCGACTATTCGACCATTCGATAATCGAAGTACTGTCTCTTTAAGAAAAACTTCGACCCCCTACTTCGGCAGCTAAAAGCTACCGAAGTCAATGTTAGCCTATGGGGAAGGTCCCCATAGGCTTGCCTGAGTTTTTTTGATCGAAGGATATTCCTTCGATCGTTGTATTAAAATCCTTCGAATCGTTCGATTCGAAGGATTTAATCGTTCGATCGTAGGATTAGCGCTAAATCGTTCGACTTCGATATTCGAAGTCGAACGATTTTAGTTCCTAGTCGAATATCGAGGGTTAATTAACCCTCGATATTCGACCCTTAGTAAATCTGCCCCTTAATCATTTCAGGAAAATCTAAGAATAAAAAAAAGCAATACTGTATACACACAGTAAATACTCACAGGAATGGTCCCAATTGTGTCAGGCTGGGGTGACTTCTTCTTTCTTGTACTTAAAACATTAAATTAACACAGACATTTATTCAAACACTGTATATGAGTATTCTATTCACATGGTATTGTATTTTTCTACTGTCCAACATGCCTAAGGCTAATGGCAAATGATGATGTTTCAATGCAGACAAAATAAAAGCTGATGCAAACAGAAATTTTAGGAGGCTGCTTGCTGCCCAATCACATCCACACTAATTCGGGAGTAGTGATGGGCGAATTTGAGGCGTTTTGCTTCGCCGAAAAATTTGCGAATTTCATGCGTAATTCGCAGAACGGCGAAAAATTTGCAAAACAAAAAAACACCCGTTTGTGACGCCGGCGCCCGTTTTTTTTTACACCGAATTTTTGCCGCAAATTTTTGCCGCGAATTTTCGCGGACGTTTCGCGAATTTATTTGCTGCCGGTGAATCACACAAATTCGCCACGAATTCGCGCCTGGCGAATAAATTTGCCCATCACTATTCGGGAGCACTGGGAATGGCTAGGCTTTTAAAAAAATTTCTGTGGGTCAATACTCACCCGATGATGAAAATTTGAGCATGTGCACGAATGAAGAGAAAAGGATGGGTGCATCCCATCAATATATATTGAGCAATTTCTAGCAACCAACCAACAGCGGGCCTAGGGGACGTCCTCTATGCAAATCCCGCCCTGAATTGATCTGCACCCATCCACTCCTTGCACAAAGTGCACCAACAGACACCGCATCAGGTTGTTTATACACAAAACCTATTT
Organism: Xenopus laevis; assembly: GCF_017654675.1. Classification (NCBI taxonomy): domain Eukaryota; kingdom Metazoa; phylum Chordata; class Amphibia; order Anura; family Pipidae; genus Xenopus; species Xenopus laevis. The sequence continues at coordinate 130,340,414 of NC_054383.1, read as the reverse complement.
TGGAGCGAATATGTGTTTAGATTTGCCCAAATGTCTAGGGTGCCATCAGCCTAACAGGACCCTAGTTTTAAATGCAGTTACATCATCATGGATGAAAGAGAATGAAGTAAACTTTATTCAGTAGCAAACTAAGAAAAGTTTAAGAAAAGCACATGCAAATTGAAATTGTTCTTGTAGTTATCTGTTTTGTGAACAAAGTAAAATAGTTCAAGACTTGCAGCCCTTATTTGACATGCCCATGGACTTTTTCATGCTTGTGTCGCTCTCCAACTCTTTTTACATTTAAATGTCGCTCATGATTTAAAAAGGTTGTGGACCCCTGCTTTAGATAATATAGTTCTAATATTGCTTTAGCAGAACTTAGAGATGGAACATGACTAGCAAGTGGCTGGTAGGGATGTAGCGAACGTCGGAAAAAAAGTTCGCGAACATATTCGCGAACTTGCGCAAAAATGCGAGCGGTTCGCGAACGGTTCGCGAACCCCATAGACTTCAATGGGAAGGCGAACTTTAACATCTAGAAAAGACATTTCTGGCCAGAAAAATGATTTTAAAGTTGTTTAAAGGGTGCAACGACCTGGACAGTGGCATGCCAGAGGGGGATCAAGGGCAAAAATGTATCTGAAAAATCTGCCTGTGTGCAGTGTCGGACTGGCCCGGCGGGACACCGGGAAAAAACCCGGTGGGCCCCGACCCTCGTGGGCCCCCGCCGGGCCAGACCACCTCTAATATTATAAAAACTTTGAAAAAGTTTCCGGCGATGCGCATCGCGTCGCCGCTTGCGCATGCGCATTGCCGCTTGCTCAACGAGAAGCGCTGCTCGCGCATGCGCATAGCGGCGGTCGAGCGGCGCAGTAGGGGGGCGGGGGGCCCTGGACCAGCAGTCCCGGTGGGCCCTGGGCCCCCCAGTCCGACCCTGCCTGTGTGTGCTTGGAAGAGATAGTGTAGGGGGAGAGCTGTTAGTGATTTCAGGGACAGATGATAGTAAGCTTGCTGGCTAGTAATCTGCTTGATACTGCTCTGTATTGGAGGGACAGAAGTCTGCAGGGATTTGAGGGACATTTTAGCTTAGGTAGCTTTGCTGGCTAGTAATCTACTGTTCTCTTTAAACAACTGCCATACGTTGACCTTGTAGGCATTGTTTGCCCAGTTTTTTTGGACGCAGCCACTGAAGCACAGTTGCCAGAAAAAATATGCCATATAAATGCTGAAAATAGTCATTTTTCGCCATACGTTGACCTTGTAGACATTGTTTGCCCAGTTTTTTTGGACGCAGCCACTGAAGCACAGTTGCCAGAAAAATTATGCCATATAAATGCTGAAAATATAAATTTTTTTGGTTGCAGCCACTGAAGCACAGAGGCCAGAAAAATTATGCCATATAAATGCAGAAAATATGCATTTTTTTGGTCGCAGCCACTGAAGCACAGTTGACAGAAAAATTATGCCATATAAATGCTGAAAATATAAATTTTTTTGGTTGCAGCCACTGAAGCACAGAGGCCAGAAAAATTATGCCATATAAATGCAGAAAATATGCATTTTTTTGGTCGCAGCCACTGAAGCACAGTTGCCAGAAAAAATATGCCATATAAATGCTGAAAATAGTCATTTTTCGCCATACGTTGACCTTGTAGACATTGTTTGCCCAGTTTTTTTGGACGCAGCCACTGAAGCACAGTTGCCAGAAAAATTATGCCATATAAATGCTGAAAATATAAATTTTTTTGGTTGCAGCCACTGAAGCACAGAGGCCAGAAAAATTATGCCATATAAATGCAGAAAATATGCATTTTTTTGGTCGCAGCCACTGAAGCACAGTTGACAGAAAAATTATGCCATATAAATGCTGAAAATATAAATTTTTTTGGTTGCAGCCACTGAAGCACAGAGGCCAGAAAAATTATGCCATATAAATGCAGAAAATATGCATTTTTTTGGTCGCAGCCACTGAAGCACAGTTGCCAGAAAAAATATGCCATATAAATGCTGAAAATAGTCATTTTTTGCCATATACGTTGAGTCAACGTATGGCAAAAAATGACTATTTTCAGCATTTATATGGCATATTTTTTCTGGCCTCTGTGCTTCAGTGGCTGCGGCCAAAAAAACTGGGCAAACAATGCCTACAAGGCCAACGTATACACTACTACAGCGGTGGATACGGATTACGTAAAATATATGAATGCTGCTTGAAAAAAGTGACTCCGGTGTTTTTTCTGGAGACGGTAATATTATGGATATTTAGACAGAATGTGAACAAGGTCACACAGCTCGATGGCGGGTTGAAGAAAACAGTGTGCAAATAATGCCTACAAGGCCAACGTATACACTACTACAGCGGTGGATACGGATTACGTAAAATATATGAATGCTGCTTGAAAAAAGTGACTCCGGTGTTTTTTCTGGAGACGGTAATATTATGGATATTTAGACAGAATGTGAACAAGGTCACACAGCTCGATGGCGGGTTGAAGAAAACAGTGTGCAAATAATGCCTACAAGGCCAACGTATACACTACTACAGCGGTGGATACGGATTACGTAAAATATATTATGGCTGCTTGAAAAAAGTGACTCCGGTGTTTTTTCTGGAGACGGTAATATTATGGATATTTAGACAGAATGTGAACAAGGTCACACAGCTCGATGGCGGGTTGAAGAAAACAGTGTGCAAATAATGCCTACAAGGCCAACGTATACACTACTACAGCGGTGGATACGGATTACGTAAAATATATTATGGCTGCTTGAAAAAAGTGACTCCGGTGTTTTTTCTGGAGACGGTAATATTATGGATATTTAGACAGAATGTGAACAAGGTCACACAGCTCGATGGCGGGTTGAAGAAAACAGTGTGCAAATAATGCCTACAGGGCAAATAATGCCTAAAAGGTCAACTTATACACTACTACAGCGGTAGTAAAATAAAAAAAAGTAAAATAAAAAAAAATGAATATTAAAAAAAAAAATTAAAGTTGGTGCTGCTGAACTACTAGGAGCAGCAGATTAGCACACCAGTCCCACTCCCCAACACTGCTAGACTAATAGCACTGGGCTCTTATAGTAGTAGTAGTAGTAGTAAAACAACAAAAAAATAAATAAAAGCAGTCCTTACAAGGACTACTGTTATTGCAGCAGTCAGCAGATGAGATCAGAAGCAGGACAGCTGCCCACTGCAGCTACATACAGAGCACTGCAGTAGAAGGTAGATTACTAGCCAGCAAAGCTACCTAAGCTTAAATGTCCCTCAAACCCCTGCAGACTTCTGTCCCTCCAATAACAGAGCAGTATCAAAACGATTACTAGCCAGCAAACTTTCAACTGTCCCTGAAATCACTAACAGGCAGCAGCTCTCTCCCTACACTATCTCTTCAGCACACACAGGCAGAGTGAAAAAACGCTGCAGGGCTTCGGTTTTTATAGGGAAGGGGAGTGGTCCAGGGGAGAGCTTCCTGATTGGCTGCCATGTACCTGCTGGTCTGGGGTGAGAGGGCAAAAAAAAGCGCCAACAATGGCGAACCCAAAATGGCGAACGTCGCGCGACGTTCGCGAACTTCCGGCGAGCGCGAACACCCGATGTTCGCGCGAACAAGTTCGCCGGCGAACAGTTCGCGACATCTCTAGTGGCTGGTTTACTTATCGCAATACATAAATGTCAGGTTACCTTATACAGCAGTAAATGATAATGACGATAAATATGAGAGCAATAACTCCTGCAGCACCTCCCAGCACCATGGACAAGTCAATAGCCATTGTTCCTATTGTAAAGAAACAAGAAAACAAAGAGTTTCACGCTGGACACCCTATGGTGTATATCATTTCAGAAATAAATATTTTGGAAATACAACTGAGTTTCTGAATATGTATAAATAGTGTGATTTCCATTAATAATTAAAGAAACATGATATAATGTTTGTTAAACGTATAATTGGGAAATATCCAGGACTACTTGAGTTTTTTGTATGTTTGTCACTTTAGTTTTATAGTATCAACATACATTAAAAGGGTAAGTCCAGTGGCGTAACTAGATATTACTGGGCCCCACAGCAAATTATTTTTCAGGCCCCCAAAATGTTTAGAGGTTGACTTGTTCTCCAATATTTATTGAAATTGTATATGAATTAGGGCCTCATGGGGCCCCTATACCTCCTGGGCCCCCCTGCAGCCGCAGGGTCTGCTTCCTCTATAGTTACGCCCCCTGGGTAAGTCAGCTTTGTTATTGAGGGTTAGTCAGGACATATTGTACCCAGAGAGTGGGTCAGCTTTGGATTTGGGGGTGATAAAGCGGATTTATCATTGCCAGGAGTTTTAAGGGCTGACTGGCGTGAATCATATTCATCAGAAATGCTCAGCCTAAGATCCTTCATATGAAAATTTGCCAGCAGCTGAGGGCTGTAGGGTGGGCATCCATAAAAAAAAGAAATATATATTGAGCAATTTCTAGCAACCCACCAGTAGGTATGGGATTTGTTATCCGGAAACCCACTATCCAGAAAGCTCTGAATTTTGGAAAGGCTGTCTCCCATAGACTCCATTAAAAGCAAATAATCCAATTTTTTTAAAATTCAAAAGACATATATATTGAGCAATTTCTAGCAACCCACCAGCAGGTATGGGATTTTATTATATAGAAACCGATTATCAAGAAAGCTCTGAATTATGGAAAGGCTGTCTCCCATAGACTCCATTAAAATCAAATAATCCAAACTTTTTCTCTGTAATAATAATAATAATAATTTTACTAGAACCAAACCAATATATAATGAATCATTATTAGAAGTAAAACCAGCCTGTTGGGCTTATTTAATGTTAATGTTTATTTACATGATTTTCTAGAAGACTAAAGGTATCCAAATTATGGAAATTACGGATCTGTTATCCGTAAAATCCCAGGTCATGTGCATTCAGGGTCCCATAAATGTACTATAAAACTATTATTTTCAGCAAACCCCAAAAACAATGGCATTGTCAACATTACACAACATTACTCACTACAACTGTACGTACTATGGGCTCATTCATTTAGGCTTCTATTGAAAGTGTCTAAAGGGAACTTACAAATATACAAAGTAATGGATAGCACACCCAATATCAAAAAAATAATAGAAAAATGTATTACAAAAAAATAAAGAAAATACAAAAAAATTATACAAAAATAATGAAACAAGGAGCCCAACGCGTTTCGACCTTAAGGGTCTTCCTCAGGGGCACAAAATAGACAAGACAACAAAAAGGCCTTTTTTGTGTAGGCAGCCATCTCATTGTGCCTGATCTTATGCTTGCAGAAAGAGCTAGTGGTGCACAATGATAATGCTTTCAGATAAGCTAGTGTTTCTCCTACTCTGGAGGAGTGACAGTGGGCTACTATTGAGTACTATTTTTATATCTACCAGGGAGCTGTTATCTTGTGTCAGGGAGCTGTTATCTGGTTACCTTCCCATTGTTCTGATGATGGAAAAGAGGGGGGGGGATGGGGGGGTGACATCACTCTAACTTGCTGTGCAGCAGTAAAGAAAGGCTGAAGTTTATCAGAGCACACGTCACATTACTGAGGGCACCTGGGAAATTGACATGACTTGTCCCATGTAAGTAAAATTATATATAAAAAATCTGTGTTTTCCCAACACAGAATCACTTTAAACTTAAATAGAGTAAATATCATGCAACAATAAAGAAGTAATTTGTATCTTTGTATTTAGATGAAGAACGCTTTATTTTTTCCACCTGAATTACAAAGTTTTGCTGTTGCACTGCACTGGGATCATAAGCATAGTTCTAACTTGGGCACTACTGTATATACAAGGAGTTTATATGTTTAACTCTGGGTTTGGGACAGTTATCCTCTTTACTCCATACACATACTAGTAGATTACTGATGAAACTGACCTTTTTGTTGTGGTAGGAAACACAATATAATCCCCACAGCGGCAGTGATTATTGAACAATTTCATTGAAGGGTTTTGGCAGTATATAGAGTAGCTGTTTCAGTTTACAAAATGTTCTTTACCACATATCATAATGCAATGCTCTCAGTCCATGTACAGTACAGATGGAGCACAAGTTATTTCCATCTTCTCTGCAAACTTTCACTTTACAATGGTAGGCGTGTACTACAATTACAGATAGAGCAAACTCTGTCTAAGTGTCTAGATGTTTGGCTACAATTGCTCATGAATGCAGTAACATGTTGTGCCATGTTGTCCCTTGGATCAGCTGTACCACCCATATAATGTTAATTGAATGTTTGCTCCATCTGTGAAGCCTATAAGAAAAGTTGTTCACCTAGAGGCGTGTTGAGTCTGCTGCACCCATGGTATAACTACTTGACCACAGGCCTGGCTGTAAACTTTGCATTGCACATAGGCTAATCTAATATTTCAAACTAGCGATTAGTAAATATGTTCCAGAGAAAAAGTAGTGAGAGAGAATTCACCAAATTCATTAAAGTCAGTGCGGTTTTTTTTTTGCACCTTTTTTTGCACCTTATGCAAAATATAATGATGTCACTGGGTGTTTTTTTTTGGGGGGGCGGGGTTTGCATGAGTTTTTCTTGTGGCAAAACTTGCCAGTGGCAAAATGCTGAATTTCTCTGCAAATCCATGCCTGACAAAAAAAATTGCCCATCACTATTTCCAGCATCTAAAACTGGAGTCTTTTCACTGATTCAATATATTCTGTATGCAAATACTTACCATTGAACTGAATGGTAACTTGGTTATCGGAAGAAGAATTTCCAACCTTGTTGTGAACAATGCATTGATATTCCCCTGAGTTTTCTTCAGCATTTTCTAGCGTTATGAAAGGCTTTGTCTGAGTTGTTATAGGTACGTCATTTTTCAGCCATGTAAAATGGGTTATATTTGGACGGCTACTCGAGAAACTGCAATTTAATTCAATACCTCCATCTGGTCTTTCATTCTTTACAATTTGAACTTCCTTAGGGGCGTCTACAAAAAGAGACACAATTTAGAAAAGAAAAGTCATTTTATAATGCAGCAGGGACCATTCATTGTTAAATGAAGGTAGAGGAGACCGGTAATGAAGAAAAATTGTCTGCATCGTTACTCAACCAAGTACTAGCGACAACTAGAAAGCATTGCTATGTATGCTGTAACAAAACAAATGTTCTATATAAGTTTCTTCTCACTGAAATAAGAAACTTTTAAAATATTATTGTTATTTGTGTCTGTATCAGCTTTTCCGATGTATATCTAGCTGCAATACATCCTTTCATGCATAATAGGTTAATTATGGATGTTGGAGATCGAGCCTGGTTTATATCAGTCTTCAAATTAATCCCACAGTTGTTCAGTTGGTTTGAGGTCAGGGTTTGTGGAGGCAAGTCAGGTTCTTCCACTCCCACCTCAGCAAAACTATTCTGTAGGGACCTTACTTAAAGGGATCCTGTCATTGGAAAACATGTTTTTTTGCAAAACGCATCAGTTAATAGTGCTACTCCAGCAGAATTTTGCACTGAAATCCATTTCTCAAAATAGCAAACAAATATTTTTTATATTCAATTTTTAAATCTGACATGGGGCTAGACATTTTGTCAATTTCCCAGCTGCCCCCAGTCATGTGACTTGTGCCTGCACTTTAGGAGAGAAATGCTTTCTGGCAGGCTGCTGTTTTTCCTTCTCAATGTAACTGAATGTGTCTCAGTAGGACATGGGTTTTTACTATTGAGTGTTGTTCTTAGATCTACCAGGCAGCTGTTATCTTGTGTTAGGGAGCTGTTATCTGGTTACCTTCCCATTGTTCTTTTGTTTGGCTGCTGGGGGGGAAAAGGGAGGGGGGTGATATCACTCCAACTTGCAGTACAGCAGTAAAGAGTGGCTGAAGTTTATCAGAGCACAAGTCACATGACTGGAGGCAGCTGGGAAACTGACAATATGTCTAGCCCCATGTCAGAGTTCAAAATTAAATATACAAAAATCTGTTTGCTCTTTTAAGAAACAGATTTCAGTGCAGAATTCTGCTGGAGAAGAACTATTAGCTTATGTATTGGGAAAAAACATTTTTCCTATTACAGTATCCCTTTAAAAAAAAAAACAAACTCAACCAAATGCCCATCCACTAATTTATCTTATTTACTAATAATTTAACTTGAAAAACTTGAAAAATTGCGAAAATTTACAAAATTGACAATATGTCTAGCCCCATGTCAGATTTCAAAATTGAATATAAAAAAAAATCTGTTTGCTCTTTTGAGAAATGGATTTCAGTGCAGAAATCTGCTGGAGCAGCACTATTAACTGATTCATTTTTGAAAGTGTTTTTTTTCCCATGACAGTATCCCTTTAATATATAGAAACATTTTTGTGCTGAAACCAGAAATGACCTTCCCCGAACTGTTGCCACAAAGAAAGAAGCACAGAATTGTCAAAAATATCCTTGTATGATGTAGTGCTACCTGTGTTGACTGTTGACTGTGGCTTAAATAATCTATTTCAATCATTGGAAGCAGTGTCCATATATATTGGCCATATAGTGTAATTGACTTTCAAACTTCTACCTTCGACACAAAGCCTGAATTAAAGACAGCATAAAGAGAGTGAGGAAAAAAACGAATGCTTCTGAAATGGTACCTTCAGTTAACTGTATTCACAAAGTTTCTTATTTCAATGGATCAAAGCTTATTAAAAATATTTCTGTTTTATGCCACATTAATTAGAAACCCAATTTTGCTACAAATTACTGTAACATAACATTGGTCATCATTAATCCTGTCAATCAATAATCAACCAATCTTACTCATTATTATCATCATAAATAATAAATTAGCAACAATCATCATCATCACCACTGTAAATATTAATGCATGCATTGCAGGAAAACTTTTTTTTTTTCACATAATGCCAGCCTAATAATACATGACCCAAAAGTTTACAGACTTACAATAAGATGAACAGTGGGTGAATGCATTTTTAAACTGTACACAAAATATTTAATGCAATTTGGGTTTTCTTATTGACTTTCTACAAGGCATGCTAGCTGAAATGGGAGAATTTTCCATACATCTTGAGAGACTATTTAGTTTAAAATGATAAAAAATAAAATGTTTTTTTCCCCACGGAGGAACTATAAACATCTGGCTGCTACGTGATCTGAGGTCTAAATCTCCACATCCATTTAGGCTAAGGCCACACGGCGCGATTTCGCCGCGATTCTGCGCTGGGCGAGTTGCGAGTTGCGAGTCGCTGCGGTTTTTAAGCCGAAATAGCTTTGCTAACTTTGGCGCTGGCGTCAATGCAAATCGCGGCGAAATCGCTGCGCTAATTCACACGCGGCGATTCTTTTTCTACTGTCGCCCGGAAACGCCCAGCGAGGCAACTTCGGGCGACAATAGAAAACGAATCGCCGCGTGTGAATTAGCGCAGCGATTTCGCCGCGATTTGCATTGACGCCAGCGCCAAAGTTAACAAAGCTATTTCGGCTTAAAAACCGCAGCGACTCGCAACTCGCAACTCGCCCAGCGCAGAATCGCGGCGAAATCGCGCCGTGTGGCCCTACCCTAAGGGAAAAAAAAAAGAAGAAAGATCATCTTACATACACTGTACAGGTATAAGTGTGAGAGCCGACTCTCCCTTTCCTTGGGAATTCCATGCTGAGCAGGAATAGGGCTCAGTGACCCAGCTCACATTCCTCACTGTTATCTCTTGATCTCTAACTGGAAGCTTGATCTTTTCCATTCCCTTGAACCATTCATAACTGTATATTTCCAACTTGGAATTGCTAAAGCATGATAATGTAACATCATCTTCTTCTTGTATTACTTGTTGTCTCATAAGAACTGTAATGTTCTTTGGTGGATCTGTTTAGAGGCAAAACAAGAAAACATTCACACATTACATTAATAGAAAAAAAATCTGATTACCATCTCGGGGGGGCAGATTTATCAAAATGTGAGTTTTGAAAAAAAATCACATGAAAAATTAATCTTCATTACTATGGGATTTTTAGAAGAGCATTTATCAATAGGAGAAAGAACTCACCATTTGATATATACACCTTTTTTACCCGTGAGCCACATGCAAATGTAAAATAAGTTGGGGAGCAACACAAGCATGCAAAAAGTCCATGGGGTGACAATTATGTGCCTTAATTGGCTATTTGTTAGCCCTTATATGGACTGGCAGCCTACAGGAGGCTCTGTTTGGCAGTACACCTGGTTTTAATACAACTAAAACTTCCTCCAAGCCTGGAATTCCAAAAATAAGCACCTGCTTTGAGGCCACTGGGAGCAACATTTAAGGATTTGATGAGCAACATGTTCCTCACAAGCAACTGGTTGGGGACTGCTCTAAATGGTATCGTGTTGGAGCTTTAATTATTGAGAAGGATTTGGGGATTTTTATGGATAACAAATTGTGTAACTCAAGGCAGTAACGTTCAGTGGCTACTAAAGCAAATAAAGTGCTGTCTCGCATAAAAAAAGGATGTTAACTTTAGGGATGCAAACATTATTTTGCCTCTTTATAGGTCCCTGGTAAGGGCTTACCTTGAGTTTTGGGCCCCAATTCTTAAGAAGGATATTAATGAGCCTGAGAGGATGCAGAGATGTGTAACTAAATATTTTGAATAATACATACATATAATCTTGAGTGTAGCTGCTTGTTGGCTAGATTGCCCATTAGGGTAAGCTGCTGAACACTGTATTTCAGTTTCATCATCCTCATATGTAGGAGAATATGTCATTTCTGATATAGCTTCCCATCTCCCTTCTGAGAGATGTTTTTGTTCTGTCTTAACAGGAGGTCCTCTCTTGTTCCACTGGAGAATTGGAGGATTGGAGCCACAGGTATGTTCTACTGAGCATTTAATAATGACAGGGGTTCCTTCAGCCATTTCTCTTGGTCCTAGTAGATTTGGAATATTAGGAGCATCTGAAAAATGTAAATAAAGCATTTTAATAATGTTGCTCACTGGATAGAGAGATATTGACAAGGAAAAGAAAAAAAATATTGTGATTAGAGATTGGTTAGGTACTTGAATAAGCAAAAATCTGCAAACTCCTAGTAAAAAATGTGCCTATGTTTAAAGAGATATTAGGGCTTATTTAAGAGAGCAAGTGTACAAAGTGCAATTTTAGACGTAAGTCATCACGTGTTTTATCCACAATGCAGCATTTTTTCCCAGAACGGCATTGATTGTAATTGCTGCCATGAGGGAGAGTTCTGTAACATGCATCAAAAGTACTTTAAAGTATGTTTAGTCAAAATACCTGTGTGCTATTCTTCTGGCAAAATATGCTGAGCCGATTGCCACAGCCTGCTGTGAGAACCCTGGAGGTGCCTTCAGGTGATGATACAGATGATGCCACTTGAATTTGAAATTGGCCTCAGGTGTGCATCCACAACCCCCCCATAGTTATATATTTGCCGGAAGCTTTGGCTAAGCTCATGTGGTTATTGCACCCTCATACCCACCCCTTTATATTTTTGGTGGTCCCCCACACTTGTTGTGCCTTGGTTTGTGCAATCACTCTCTCTTAAAAGCCATAGATGCTAGCGGCATGGGAGGATCTAGCCGTGAAAAAACCAACGTCCCATTAAACACTTCTCTATGTACACACACACTTATTGTGTCTTTCATTTAGTTCTCCTTTACACTCTTTCATTCTATGCTTACTTACATACATACTCCCTAAGACACATACACTTTCCCTTATCACTACCATACACACCTTCACATTTCACTTACACATGTATACACACTATTGTGCAACTGCACATCACTCTACTTTGTCTTTAATTACAACACCTGACTTCTACTTTTCTAAAATGGGCGTTGGTTAAGGCAGTCTCTCCCTCTTAAAAGCCGCTCAGCAGTTGGCGGGGGAGGATCTAGCACAGAGTTTGAAACCAAAGCACAGGAGATGTTTACATAAAGAATTGTTATTACAGAGAGGTAATATTCCTTTTTTACTATGACTAAAGATAAATAAGTTAGGGACCACCATGTGGGGTTTTACCTTGACGTGGTATGGTGGCTTATCAATATTATGATCATAACTTTGTAACAAAAAAACCCTGTTTCAAAATTACATGCACTGGCATATTTACTTGAATTACTTAGACAGGGCTTTATACTTTTTGAAATTGGCCTCAGGTGTGCATCCACAACCCCCCCATACTTGAATTTGTGTGTTAAATATGTCATGACTCAGGGTTAATTGAAGAAACTGTGTTAGCTAAAGTCATCTTAACTCATATAACCTTTTCATTAGCATACCAAAGCACCATTTTTCACATTGGTGAACTCTTTAATTAGGATTCTCTATAGTCACTAGGTGTATTTGCACGCAATACAGAAAAAGATGTTGGATGGGCACTCCAGTGGAACTTTGAATGCAGCTACATTTAATGAAAGTAAATTCACATATCGGCTGCATCTGTTTTTGTGCACCCACAACTGCAGTTGAAGCAGTAAATGAGCCCTATTGACACTATTTTAAACATCCATCTCTAGCACCCAATTTGTACCATTACTTTCTCTTTCTATTTATGTTGTTAATTACAAAGGGACCTGTGTACATGCTAATAAGGTGGAACTCCTTGATATTTTCCAGTCAATATCTGTTATCTCCTTTTTTGCAAAGATTATGGGGAATTAAAAAAATCCGTAATGCCAACCTTTATTTCCTCTAAGGCAGAGGTTTTCTGACTTTTTTTGGTTTACTGTAATACAGTTAAAGGTACACTAGCTAAGCAGTTTAATGTAAAATAAGGATGTTATTTATTAAAACTCAAGATTATCTCAGTTTCTAGGTGAAAACCCCAATTTTATCGGATTATCCAATGCAGATCACAATGTCAAGAACCAAATTCAAGGACTTCTGCCATTGACTTCTACATGTCCTCAACAGGTTTGAGATGGAATATTTTTGGATTTGGATTTTTAGCAGCTTTGGGGTATAATAAATCTCTAAAAAATCGAGGGGTCCGTTTACTAAAGTGCGGTAAATCTGACTTAAAGTTTCCGCATGTTATCGCTGAGAATATTTTTACGACAGAATATTCGCAGAGACTAAGTTTACTAAACAGCGATGCGCTCAGAAGTCATTGTGATCACTTGCGGTAACTACGTTATGAAACCAGCTTACGTTAGCGGTAATTTTAGCGAGTTGCGAATTTTCTGGCGAAAAATTAAGTTTTTGCGAATATTTATGCTATAAAATAGTCTTGTTTTATGGCGTTAATTATGGCGTTAATTATGGCGGTTATTATGGCAATTTTTACTGTGACATTTATGGTCAGAAATACATCTTCAGAACTTATAAACGTTATTGACTGATGATTATACCATCCAACATTACCAGAGTAACACCAATCAAACATGTATGCATCATATAAACCGATACTTCATCCATCCATTCACAAACCCTTCTGCCAATAGAATCATATGAACAAGAAATCATACCAGTTTATCTCGTTGCACCATTTAAATGCACAGTTTAATGTAGCCAATCACAACGAAACCAAAGGATCATAAAAAGTTACAGAAATCAAATATATACAGCCAATAGACACCTATCATTTTACATAAGACATCCCACTGATTGATTGGTTATAAGTAGCCTTGGCATACAGTGAATCTTTAACAGGAGTCTCCCATATTATCATATGTCTTACACATCAGTGCATGGTTGCTAGGGTATTATTTACCCTAGCAACCACATTGCTGGACATGCTAAACTGAGAGCTACTGATTAAAGTTGGCCTTGGTAGAAATCCTTGCTGCAAGACCTAACTATATATATATATATATATATATATATATATATATATAACAGCGTCGAGGAAGGTACGCACTCACAGGTCTTATGAAGAAAAAAATGGTGTTTATTATTCAAAGCAAAGACTGACGTTTCGGCTAGCACTCTAGCCTTTCTCAAAGGCTAGAGTGAAATCATTTATATATATATATATATATATATATATATATATATATATATATATAAATGATTTCATGAATACATTAATAGGGTGTTTTTAATGCAAAATGTGCGACTAATTGCCAATATAAGGCGATTAATTTCTGTTGGCTAATGGCGACTAATTTCAGCTGACTAATGGTGACTATACAGCATTGCACAAGTTAATTTGCGACTATTCCTATAAGTGTGTTTGTAGACTATTCACAAGTATGTGGCAACAATTAGCAGCTTGTGAACAAGAAAAATTACGGTGACTAATATATAGTAATGGTCAATTTAAATAGCGATTATTCTAATAACTATTCTACGCAACAATACTATGGAGACTTTTTCTGCGACAATTAATATTTAGTTGCAATGACGTCCTGCACTTGCGCACGTCTTTAATAGTCAACAACATCTGAAGACATGGCTGGAGTCAGTTCCCTGACAACCGAGGAAGCACGGTATATGGCCAAATTCCTCCTGCGTCATGATTATGACACTCAGCCGTTAGGTATGGTGGGGGTGCACGAGGTGAAGCGCCGAATCATGCACAGACTGGTGCGCAAGATGCACCGCAAATTTCAATTAGACCTTGAAGTTTGCCAGCTGCAGCGCCTCTGGTCAGACATGAAACGGCGCAATCATGAGCTAATACAAGAGGTGCAAGAAGGTAAATGTCTAACTCTACATTGCAGTTGGTCTTCATTTTTTTTCATGGTTTTTAAATTATTTGCCTTTTTCTTCAGTCTCTTTGCAGCTTTAAAATGGGGGTCAGTGACCCCCTTCTAAAAAAATAAATGCTTTGTAAGGCTATATTTTTATTATTGCTGCTAATTTTTATTGCTTATCTTTCTATTTAGGCCCTTGGACCCTATCCTGTCTTTATTCAAATTAGTGATTTATTTTAAGGTTAAGTGGTACCCTAGCAACCAGAACTTGCAAACTCAAGAGCTGCTCAAAAACCACAACAAATAATAAAAAATGAAAAACAATTGCAAAGTCTCCCAGAAGTCTCTCAAAATATCACATGAAAGGCAAACTATCACTTTAATGTCACAACCCCCCCCAAATTTTTTTAAAATAATAAACCAATTAACATCATCTATTATTATTTACTCCCAGAACAAGGCCATGTTCAAGAAGAAGCAGCACCAGCCACTGAGGAGGAGGGGCAAGCCATAGAGGATCTGGAGGATCCAGAGGAGGGTTCATCTCTGCGGTGTGTGCAGGAAGCAGGCACACAGACAGAAGAACCATATACACCGGTGTTGGTGGAAATACAGCAGGATATTGCCAGTCTCAAATCCACCATGGAGGAAATCAAGAGAGACATTTCAGCCTTGGCTAAGAAGAACGATTAGCTGGCTTTTTTTTTTACTTTTTTTGCCTTTATTTTTTTTAAAAATGTGAAGAAACATATTTTTGTTAACTTGCTGCTATACCTTTTATGCCTTTTAATAAAAGAATTTTCAGAGATGCCTTTGTTAAGTGTTTTACTATTTATGCATTCATTGCTGCTATCCTACATTTTTATGCAGGGGAGATTAGTTTATTTTTCCAAAAAAATGTACTTTAATTATATTTATTGTATTTCTCCTGTCACTTATCTCTTCTCCTGTCAGGAATGGCAACAGGAATTATGGGTAAAACAAGATGTTATGGGATATTTCATGTCCCTCCCATTGAGAATTTTCTGGCGGAAAAATAAGTTAACGCCACCATATAGATGGCGGTAAATTTGTGCGAATATTCTTGCGTTAATTTTGTCCTTAAACCATTTCGCTGTTTAGTAAACCAGGCGTTAATGTGTACGTAGCGTTATTTTCAGAGAATGCGATAACTGGCGAACACATATTCTTGCGCAAGAAAATTCGCAAATTTATATTTACCGAAGGTTAATAAACTCGCGAAAACATATTCTGCGTTAAATTTGTCTATATTTTGTGCGCAAATTTTTACCGCACTTTAGTAAACGGACCCCCGAGTTTTTATTTTCCTCTAAAAATTCAAGTTTTCCACATTCTGGTCCACAACTTGACCAGATAAATTTGAGGTTTAATAAATGGGCCGCTAAGTGTCCAGAAGTAAACTGGCATGATTCCAAACTGACAGTTTGGGAGCCCCTGTCCTATGTTTAGTAAGATAGCAATGCATGTTAATATGCTGGCTGCTATTAGTATAGCCATCACAAAGTAGATTATTAATCCATAAACTACAACCTAAAAAGGGATGTCATCTAACTGCATTGCCTCTTAACATGTCAAGCTTAAAATGGCCAATAACCAACAGCTTCCAGTAGCACATATCAGAGGACCTATTTTGAGAAGATTGGGGTGATATCAATATCAAATTCAAAACTGTGCATTTTGAATGTAGGGGCTGTTTTCTTTTGCTGAGGTAACTGTTAGTAGTAGGCAGGGAAACAGTATGGTAAATGTATGGTCAAATGCTGAATTCCATTATGTCCATGTGTGTAAGGAGGCAAAATAAAGATTCATTTAAGTGTACATAATTAGGCAATATGCCAGCAGGTGGCACCAACCCATAAGGTTGGCCTGTAGGAGAACTCTTCTTTGACCTATGAAAAACTGATGGCAAGACAAGCAGCTGAGCAGGACCACAATGAGAGCTGCACTTAGTAAGGACCAGGAGAGTCAGGAGCTCAGTGTACCAGGATCACCTCAGAGGTGAGTAGATAGTAGTTAGTTGAGCAAGGGCAGTCATAGCCACAACTAGAAAGTGATTGGAGTTATTTGTGCTGTGAAATGATATCTTTAAGCAATCCTTCGCTAACTCCTAGGGGGTTATTTACTAAAATCCAAATTTATCTCATTAATTTAATAAAAAAAAAAACTCAACCAAACCCCCATCCACGATTTGACCTTATTTTTTGTTTTAAGAACTCCAAAAATTTGGAGCAAGAAAAAAATTTGAATCGTGCAACTTTTTCGGATTGTTGCGGGACAAGCCTAAATTTATCAAGCTTGATGCCCGGAACGCTCAAATTTTTCATGATACCCGCTGAAATGCCAGAATTCTTCAGATTATCCTACGGAGCCATGAAATCTTTAAATTGGAAATGGGACATCTGCTATTGAATTATACAGGACCTAGACAGGTTTGAAATGGAGTATTTTCAGATTCAGACCTTTAGCAGCTTTGGGGCATAATAAATCTTGAAAAATTCGAGTTTTTTCCTCTCAAAAAATTTGATGTTTCCCCTTTAAAAGCCCAACCAGAAAATTAGAGTTTAGTAAACAACCCCCCTAGTGTTTTATTTGACATGTTCTATACTCCTTTGCACTCACAAGTAATACCTCTCCCTCCCTGTGCATAAGGTATAAAAAAAAGTATTACAACCATAGTTAGGGGTCCGTTTACTAAAGAATGGTAAAAATTTGCGCACAAAATATAGAAAAATTTGTCGCCAAATATGTTTTCGCCAGTTTACTAACCTGCGATAAATATAAATTTGCAAATTTTCTTGCGCAAAAATATGTATTCGCCAGTTATCGCATTCGCTGAAAATTACGTTACGTACACATTAATGGCTGCTTTACTAAACAGCAAAATGTGCAAAATACTAGATTTACGCAAGAATATTCGCAAAATTTTACCGCCACCTATGTAGTGGCGTAAAAGTACTTTTACGCCAGAAAATTCTCAAGGGGCAGGAAATATCCCATAATACTTTTTTTTTTTTTTTTTTTTTACCCATCATTCTTTGCTGACAGGAGACAGATCTGTAGCTATTGCTGACAGGATGTTTTGGCTTCTGCTTCTATCTGGTGCAACAGCAGCAGTTCCAGCTCAGAGACGTATTATTGGCAGCGGGTGTCACAGTCCAAGGATTCGTCAGCCTCTACACTTTTTTGGTTTCATTGTGATTGGCTACATTAAACTGTGCATTTATATGAAGCAAAGAGATTGACTGGTATGATTTCTTGTTCCTATGATTCTGTTGGCAGAAGGGTTTATATGATGCATAAATGTCTGATTGGTGTTACTCTGGTGATGTTGTTGGATGGTATAATCATCAGTCAATAAAGTTTATGGGGCAAATTCACTAAGCGCCGAAGTGCCTAACGCTAGCGTCAATTCGCTAGTGTTGGTCATTTTCGTTACTTCGCAAATTCACTAACGAACGCTGGCGTACATTCGCTAGTGTTACTTCGCACCCTTACGCCTGGCGAATTTGCGCAACGGACGTAACTACGCAAATTCACTACCTTTTTACGCTAGACTTCCTTCGCCGCCTCAGACCAGGCAAAGCGCAATAGAGTAGATAGGGATTGCTTCAAAAAAAGTTTTTTCTATATTATGGGTGATAGGCTGAAAAAGATCGAAAAATTTTTTGGGGCTCCCCTCCTTCCCCCCTACATTTCCTGACTCATGGCAACTTACCTATACAGTGGGCACATGTGTAGTGCAAAATAAAAATTTTATTTGATGTTTTGAAGGTTTCCCAGGCATTTGTAGTTCTGCTACATATTCCTCCATTGAAATTTGAATTTGGCGCCGTATGCAAATTAACCATCTCTAGAGTATCTTCGCTTCGCTTAGCGAATCAACGCTAGCGCAACTTCGCAACCTTATGCTACCCCTGAGCGCAACTTCGGATTTTAGTGAATTTGCGGAGCGTTAGCGAAACCACGCCTGGCGAAGTGTGGCGAAGTGCGGCGAAGTTACGCCTGGTGCAACTACGAATCTTAGTGAATTTGCCCCATGAGTTTTGAAGCCATAAATGTCACAATAAAAATTGCCATAATAAACCGCCATAAAACAAGACTATTTTATAGCATAAATATTCGCAAAAACACAATTTGTCGCCAGAAAATTCGCAACTCGCTAAAATTACCGCTTAAGTAAGCTGGTTTGTGATCGCAATGACTTCTGAGCGCATCGCTGTTTAGTAAACGTAGTCGCTGCAAATATTCTGGCGGAAAAATATTTTCAGCGATAACATGCGAAAACTTAAAGTCAGATTTACTGCACTTGAGTAAACGGACCCCTGAGTCTTTGTTCAGGGTTATGACTCTGATTTAAGAATCAAGAGAGCTTGTGTCTAATGAACTTTGTCTTTCAGCTCAGGTGGTTTGTGGTAACTGAATTTCCCCTGACAGTTCATTGTTCTTGTTTGTGCTTTCATTTAAAAATATTTTAGCATATGGTAAGATTAATGGGGTGTTTGCTTACCTGTAATACTAATACGCACTAATCTGTCAAAGAGTTTGTATGCATTTTTATCATCTACTCCTGGGTAGTAAGAACCATAATCTTCACTTCTCACATTGGATATATGCAGAGTGCAGCTGTTTGGTGAGTTTGACAGAATTTTTGCCCGGGATCTGTAATCAGCCAAGACTTTCCTATTATACAGATACCAAATCACATTGGGAGGCTGTTGACTTGCTGGACGAGTATAAGAACAGGGGATCTCTACACAGGAACCTTTCAATGCTTGGATACTCTGTGGAAAGGAGAATGACCATTGTTGTCCTAAAGTCTCTGTAAGATTTAAAAAATGTAGGTTAATTGAATGAGCATATATATTAAACTAAACTATGACAAACTATGATAAACGAATACTGTACAGTATCATATTATATTACCTGGTAGCAGAGTGAGTAATAAAATCCTCACAATTGTGTTTGTCATTGTTAGTGTCCTACCAGGGTCATTTCTGTTAAATGAAACAAATGTATGAAATTATTAATTCCATATTGCAGATAGATCAGACTCTTAACTATTATAACTATTGGTTGAAATGAAAAAGAATTGCAGTTCCCAGAAGAAGAAATCCACCAAATCCAGGATTTGGTCAAAACCCAGCACTTTTTGCATTGTTTAAAGCAATACCAACGCTATAAAAATACAGTGAAATATTAATGGACATTTAAAGCTATCCATAAGTCATGTTGATAGTTTTTTGCTGGTGGAGCTGCCTAATTGTTACTTGAAATTCCTAAACCCGACTGTCCCATCTCAGCCTGTAAGTTAGCGTTTCTAATGCGACGGTCTCCTGCTGCACAAATATGGCAGCCTTCTCAAAGAGGAACATGGGGCATCAGACAGGTGATTTAAAAGAATCGGGCAAATACTTTTATGGTAAAATTATAAATAGCATTCACAGGCAATGTTATGATAGACAATATAGTTAATTATAGCCCGCATGTGCCTCGCATATTTTTTTTTTTGTTCAGGGCCAAATGAGGAGCAGATCTGGGCCGGCGGGGCCCATGAGGCTGGCCCAGTCCGCCCCTGAGTGTAACCACTATTTTTTCTGTCTTCTGATAAATAACCCCCTAATAGTTTGTTTATACAGTCACACAGATTTTCTCTATGCATTCTACATGACCTGCTGACAGTAAATTAATATTAACTTGAAACCTGCGATTCAATACTACACTGTTGATATCTTTGTTTTGTTTTAATATAAACATACATAGTTTTCACTACAATCTGCTCTTGTATCTCTGAGTACTTCGGTAAATCTGCCTGTTCCACTGCCAACAATTACATCAGATATGGTGGCACTTTGATACCAGAGGATATGGCACTTTGGAACACTGTAAACTCTAGCAGCCATAGTTAATGTTGAGGAATCTGAGCCACACTGTATTTAAAGAATATACCGTACCCCATATCTGTATCTACCTTTAATATGCAATAATGCAAAAAGTTGTCCCCATAAGTACCATAAACATTTTATACTGCCTCCATTAAAGGTGGTGGTTCACCTTTTAATTAACTTTCAGTATATTATAGAATGTCTGCTTCTAAGCAACTTTTCAATTGGTCTTCATTATTTATTTTTTTTACAGTTTTTGAATTATTTGCTGTCTTCTTTTGACAATAATGTATAACCTACATGCCTCAAGCCAGGGTGAAATGATATGTAAAATGCTGAACAATCGGAAACCCTGCTGGACCTGTAAACTCCCCAACATTGCCCCCCACTCAAACTACTCACATTATGTGTGTGTGTGTGTTTGTTTGTTTGTTTGCTTGTAAAACAAATCTCTCTGCCATAAAAATGTATAGGCGAAGTTTGCCAGGGGGCCTGTGACTGTGCCTAGAGAAAGGCAGTTTTTTGGAGAAAATGCGGAAGTGAAGTTGACTTTGAAGTAGGTTGTGTGGCCTGGCAGATAGAGAGAGAAGCCTTGTGGTGGTCAAGATTCTGGGACAGGCACTGGGGTAACCAGGACTTCAATCTCAGCTGTGAGAGAGACTGTTCTTTGTTTTGTGCTGCTCTATGAAGACAAGAACCCTGCTGATGTGTTTCCTGCATATTTGTGTCTCTGTCTCTTATCTGCACAAGGAGCCCACTTGTCTAGTATTAAAAGCTAATTTTCCCCATGTTGTTTGTGTAAATAGAGTTGATACAAATATAAAACACAGGTTAATTTTTTAAAAAAAGTAATGAAAAACATTAATTATGCTGCTATTCTAAGCCAATATTATATTTTGGTCATGTATAGCTGCTGGCTACAAATGGAAAAATATAATATTAGTTTAGAACAGTAACTCACAGTTAACCTGCTTAGGGTGTAATGATAGGGGATGCTGGGAAGGTACCTTCTGCCTACCCCTAGTTCATGTTCACTGCATTCTGTCACTCTTCTCTCCCTACCCTCCATCACTCTCCCATGCATCAGGCTCCCCTCCATCACTCTGCCTTCCCTCCCCACCATCACTCTCCCCTCCAACCACTCACCCCTCCATCCCTCTCCCTTCCCTCTTCTCCATCACTATCCCCTCCATCACTCTCCCCTCCATCACTCTCCCTTCCCCCCCTCCATCACTCTCCCCTCCCTCCCCTCCAAGCACTCACCTCTCCATAATTCTCCTTTCCCTCTTCTCCATCATTCTCCCCCCCTCCCCTCCATTACTCTCCCTTCTCTCCCTTCCGTCACACTACCCTCCATCACTCTCCCCTCCCTCCCCTCCAACCACTCACCCCTCAATCACTCTCCCTGCAATCTTCTCCATCACTCTCCCCTCCCTCTCCTCCAACACTCACCCCTCCCCTCTACATTTGGGGGGGACGCGTGGGACGGCTGGGGTTCCTTTGGCACCTGCTTGGCCTGCCCCTGACCAAGATGCACAGCTTTGCTAAATTTTGCATTTTTTATTACATTTCTGAAAACTGCCTCATGTCCTTATTTTATCTTGCACAAGTCATTAGGCACAGTGGTAAAAATATCATTTTAAATACTTCTGTACATGTTTGATGCCTAATACAAAAATATAAGTAATTTAGAACAACGTAGAATGCAAGTGACAAAAATACCTATGAAATCAAAAGCCATAAAAAAATTGCATTGGCCATGAAATCAAACTTTTCTGTGTACATACAATCATACACACATACAAACACACAGTTCAACCTCAATTTTATATTTTCCAGGGGACCGCAAAAAGATAATAATGGGCAAACCTAAAATCCAGGAACGAGAATACAAGGTTTGCCTCTGTGTGGCTGCTAGACAATGGCATTATTTCTGGGAAAATGTAAAATCCAAAATATAAAACTGGGGTTTCACAATATGTGCGTGTCTCTATACTTGTCAACCTTCTAAATAGTATGTGAGTGTTTCCATGTGTTATCTGTTGTCTGGAGGGCTCTTGGGTGATCACACCCCATGGGCAATCCCCCACAATACTCATTGCCAAAGAGGCAGGCTAACAAGCAGAGATTAAAAACTACTTTAAGATAGCGCTCTGCTCCTTGATCTGCACTTTGGTTCCACAGATTCTATGGGGCAAATTCACTAAACGCCGAAGCGCCTAAAGCTAGCGTGAATTCGCCAGCGTTGGGCATTTTCGTTAATTCGTCGATTCACTAACGGACGCTGGCGTAAATTCGCTGGTGTTACTTCGCACCCTTACTGTGCTGCTACGTGTATCCACTCCTGAAGTGTGTACATTCCAGCAAATCCTCAATCACGTTTCGTGGACAGAAGTCACTTCCTCAAAAGACTTTTTGAGAAAGTGGCTTCTGTCCACGAAACGCATCAAGCGTTAGTTTGTTGTGCTCTCCATTCATATTTTTTAAGTTTTCTAAATAAAGCGATGGTTTTAATACCACTGGTGCTCCGTGATTGAGGATTTTCTTACCAATAAACATTAAAGAAACAGACAATACTAGTACTGGAAAAAATATGATTTCATGTTTCACCTGTTAAGTATGTAAGTCAAGATTTGGGACAAATTTTCCAAAATGCTCGGGACCTGGGGTTTTCCAGATAAGGGATCTTTCTGTAATTTAGATCTCCATAACTTAAATCTACTAAAAATCATTTAAGCATTATTTAAAGCATCTTTGGGGTATAATAAATCTCTAAAAATGTAAGTTTTGTTTCCTCTAGAAATTCAAATTTTCCCCTTTAAAAACTCAACCAGAAAAAATTGAGGTTTCATAAATAGGCCCCTTAATCTTGGTTTGAATCAAGTACAAGGTACTGCCTTATTATTACAGAGAAACAAAATCTGATTATTTGGATAAAATGGAGTCTGTGAGAGTAATTTAGAGCTTTCTGGATAATGGGTTCCATAACTATATTCTCCAGACTTATGGGACCAAAGATTGAGTTGTCCCCTAAAAAAGAGTTTGGAGAGTATTTTACAGTAAAAACTCACATTTTCGGGTTTAAAAAAATTAGAATTTTTCAAGATTCATTATATCAAATAGCTCAAATCCAAAAATACTCCATCTAAAACCTGTTGAGGTCATGTAGAAGTCAATGACAGAGGTCCCTTGAACGTTTGAAGACGTTTGTAGCCTTCATGATGTTCAAGTTTTTTTCCAGTGGGTTTTGCTCGAAAACTCAATTGATTCAAATTTTCAGGTTGTTCACAACTGAATTCACTGATTCGAGTTTTTTCCATTTGAGATTTTTCTTAAATCAGAAAACATTCAAGTTGTGAGTTCATTCTAGGTATAAAAACCTCACAAACCTCTACAACTCGACCTTTTATAAATGACCCTAACTGTATCAAATACAATGACATACCTTTTCAGCAGACATACATACAGTTACTGCATATATACATTATATATACATTACAAATACACATAACTTTATACTGTACATATTTAAATCCAACAAGAAACTACCCAAACACAATGAGATACTTACAGAGAGACCGCACAAATCCACTGACTGATACCAACTGTCCCTTTAGTGAAATGCAGAACAAGATTAAATTGTGTAATATCCACATATGAATTTCCCTTAGAGAAGTCGCTGCTGTTATCTTCCTTCTTTATATTGAGTAAAAACCTCACTGGTTTGTATATGTCTATACAGCTTATGCACTGGGCGAAAGTTTTGCTCATCTCTATTCCTGTTTCCTTTCTGTGGACACAAACCCATATTACTGTTCTTGGATAGATTCTGTCATAATTTTTATGGTATAGTTTTAAATCCTAAATTACATTGTTTACACTGCAAATAATTCACTCTACAATATTAAATGTAATTCCTGAACCAGCAAGTGTATTTTTTTTTGTTGTAATATTGGTGTGTAGGTGCATCTCAGGTCCTTTTGCCTGGTCATGTGATTTCAGAAAGAGCCAGCACTTTAGGATGGAACTGCTTTTTGGCAGGCTGTTGTTCTCCTACTCAAGTGACATGACTGGGGGCACCTGAGAAACTGACAATATGTCTAGCCCCATGTCAGATTTCAAAATTAAATTTAAAGAAATTAGTTTGCTCTTCTGAAAAAACGGATTTCAGGGCAGAATTCTGCTGAAGCAGCATTTGTAAAAAAAAACAACATATTTTCCCATCACAGTATCCCGTTAAGTAAATCAGGCATTGTCTTTCCTTTTCAAGTGAGACACCATCAGACACCATTACAAATTAGTTTCAGTCATAAAATTTTTTTATTTCATGGCAGTTGGGAATTTGAGTTAGATTGTTCTCTTTAAATTGGTGGATAACAGATACAAGCAGAAGTCAGAGAGGAATCTTGCAGTTGAGCATGTTAAGGTTAAGAGAGAAGAACCACTAGAAGAAAGTCTAGCGAAAGCAACTTGAACATCCATCGTGGAGCAAGTCCAAAATAATGGGCAAGAAGGCCATTAATAAACAGCGTCCAATGCTGGTTCATACCTACAGCAAAAGAAGATTTTATTGTTCCAAAAGTTAACTGTATTTGGTAATTAAGTGCACATACCCGTTATCCGAAAACACGTTATTCAGAAAGCTTCAAATTACAGAAAGGCCTTTGTCTTCTGCCTACCCCCAGTTGTAGTTGCTTCCTTCTGCTGATCTGCCCTCCCCTCTGTTGCTGCCCCTCCCCACTGCTGCCCTCCACCGTTTCCCCTCCCCACTCAGGTCCTCCAATCTACCACTTCCCTCTCCTCTGTCACTGCCCCCCTCCTCGACATGAGGGTGCATGCACGCATATGCATGGGGGGAGGGAGAGGGGTTGCCGGCTGGGTTTCCCTGTCCCAACATGACCCTCAGTCAAGCTTTTTCTTAAATGCATTAAATCCCCATTCTGTCACATTGGGGAAAATTTAATTTTATGAAATATTGATATTCAGTGTCAGGAAACTGCCTAGCAGTAGGGATGGGTGAATTTGTCCCGAAACGTGAATTTTGACCCCCGCGTCAATTCTGACGATTGCGTCAATTTTGACGCTGCCATAAAATTCTAATTTTCGCTGCAGTTTCGCATTCACTGGCTGAAATTATTCACCCATCACTACCGAGCAGTAATGAGCGAAAAGTTTTGTCAAGTTTCACTGCGAGAAGGGTGCTTATAGACTCTTATAAGCACCCTTTCGTGAATTCACCCAGCACTGCTGCCCAACACTATTAATGCATGCATAGCAAATAACTATTAATATGGGGCAAAATATTGCAAGGATCCTACTAAAGTGGTGGTTCACCTTTAAGTTTACTTCTACTATGTTACAGAATGGCCAATTTTCAGAAAACTTTCAATTGGTCTTCATTATTTATTTATTTTTTATAGTTTTTTAATTATTTGCCTTCTTCTTCTGACTTTTTCTAGCTTTCAAATGGGGGTCACTGAACCCATCTATAAACAAATCCTCTGTTAGGCTACACATGTATTGTTATTGATGCTTTTTATTAATCATCTTTCTATTCAGGCCTCTCCTATTCATATTCCAGTCGCTTATTCAAATCGATGCATGGTTGCTAGGGTAATTTGCACTCTAGCAACCAGATTGCTGAAATTACAAACTGGAGAGCTGCTGAATAAAAAGCTAAATAACTCAAAATCACAAATAATAAAAAAAAATGAAAACCAATTGCAAATTGTCCCAGAATATCACTCTCTACATAAAAGATAATTCAAAGGTGAACAACACCTTTAAAGGGGTTGTTCAGCTTTGAATTAACTTTTAGTATGATATGCTGAGACAATTTTCAGTTGGTTTTCATTTTTTATTAGTTGTGGTTTTTGAGTTATTTAGCTTTTTATTCAGCAGCTCTCCAGTTTGCAGTTTAAGCACTCTGGTTGCTATGGTTCAAATTTCCTTAGCAACCATGCAGTGATTTAATAAGAGTTTGGAATATGAATAGGAGAGGGCTGAATAGAAAGACGAGCAATAAAAACTAGAAATAACAATACATTTGTAGCCTTACAGAGGATTTGTTTTTTATATGGGGTCAGTGATCCCCATTTGAAAGCAGGAAAGAGTCAGAAGAAAATGGCAAATAATTCAAGAGCTATAAAAAATGAAGACCAATTGAAAGTTGCCTAGAATTGGCCATTCTACAACTTATGAAAAGTTAACTTATGAAGGTAAACCACCCCTTTAAAGTGAAATTATCGTGAAAATGAAAATGTAATATTAAGCTTCATTATACTAAAATAAGAATCTTTCTAAATGTATTCAATTAAAAATGCAGCAGTTGGGAGTCTGATTTTAATAATTAAATTATTAAATCTAATACAGCCTTTGGAGGGCTCCTTTTGCCTAGAAGATGTATTAGAGCTCACGCTATTAAAATCACCAGACATCGTGTCTCTCTACATGCAGGATTTGTGCCAAAGGCAGTTATTTTGTTAGATTTTGTTTGTGCTGGAATCATTTATTTGAGTGAGCTCTAATACATCTGCTAGGAAAGGAAGCCCCTCTAAAAGATATGCTAGAACTAAGGGGCTGATTTACCGAATTTCTATCTGCTGATCCCAGGGTTGGACTGGGCCACCAGGACACTGGGAAAAAACCTTTTGGGCCCCCGCCGGCTCAGACCTGCTCCCTGCACTCCCTCTTCTTACCTCCCCCACCCCCCGACCCCGGTCACTCCGGAAAAGATACGAGCACGTGCGGAGGGGTGGGGTGCCGGCAGAAAGAACTTTGCGGCTGTGCCCCCAGTATACGATACTGGTTGATCCTATTTGGATTTTTAGAGGTTTTCGGTTTTTTTGCTAGGAATTATCCGAAGAACTGGAATTTTTAAGAGGGATTGTGGGGAGGCAGTCGCTTATTTGTAATATAAACATTACCATTGCAGCAAAACTATATAACATTTGCAATAAAAACTTCGGACTCATTTTTCGGCCACAGCTATATTGAAACCATGTTTGACAAAAAAAAACGATAATCCGTTCTTGTCATGTCATACCAAACATAGGTTACCCCAGATGCCAGCCACCGCAGCCTCAGTTTGTAAAGAGAACCCCCCCCAAATGGCAAGGATCAAAAACAATTACAGCCAACAGCTGTGAAAAAACGATTCTAATAGTATTACAGATAACACAATTTTGACATAGGGAAACAAGTCCCTTGACACTTTTTTTTTAAAATAACAAAATACATGAATAAATGGGCCTCCACCTGTCAATAAAAATCTGACCCCCAACTCCTGCATAAGAGGACAATGAAGAGAGAGGGATAGTGAAGATAAACTTGATTATTTCAGAAACGGTACAACATTTTTAATTGGTTATATTTAGAAAAGTTTCTTATTTCAGTATGATGAATTTAAATTTTCATTTTCACAATACTGCCCTTTTAAGTAGAATGAAGAAGAGAAGCTACATAGAAAAGGGAACACATCACACACACACACACAGAGTTAACAACAAACCCAGCTGTGCACTACTCCATTAAAGTGGTGGTTCATCTTTAAATTCATTTATAGCAACTTACAGAATGTCCTACTGATAGTAACTATTCAGTTGGTCCTCACAATTTATTTTTATAGCTTTTTTTAATTATTTGCATTCCTATTCTTCCTTTTTCCAGTTTTCAAGTGGGGGTTACTGACCCCGCGGCCAAAAAAATGATTGCTCTGTGAGGTTACAATTTTATTCGTTTTTATTACTTATATTCCTATTTAGACCCTCCCTGTTCATTTTCTAGTCTTCCATTCAAGCCACTGCCAAGTTGCTATGGTAAATAAGACCCTAGTGATCAGATAGCTGCTGAAGCAAACTTGAGAGCTGATGAACAAAAAGCTAAATCACTGAAAAAACAACACACAAAGATTAAGACCAATGGCAAACTATTTCAGAATATCAGTCTCTAAAATATGTTTATATATATGTGTATATATATATATGTGTGTGTGTGTTTTAACTTATAAATTAAGCGAGGGAGTGAATTGTGCCATCACTGTACAGTATGTCCCCAGCGCAGGGTGTACAGAATGTCTGGAATTGCTACACATCCTGCTGGTTGGATTGCTCCATATACAGTAAGAGCTGCTTTTTATGACTCTGATCCTCCACCATGAGTTGAGAAACAAGATACACTCACTGTTTCCCCATATAACCCCTGGAAACGTAATTAGATTGATAAAGGGCACAGGGTGCTTTATTAAAGCCTTAACCAACTAGTTGTGAACTGTTATACATACAGTTATACCTATAAAACTACACTTATTGCATTACAGTAAGGTTGGAGTAAGAAGCTTTTGAGGGCAATGACAATGATGAACTGATAAAGTAGGGACCTAAAACATAGTCTTGAATGGGGGCTCACCAAGGTCAAGAAAAATATGGGTCCCGTGATGCCAGTTTCTTCCAAACATGACACCTCAGCAGCTCCTTAGGTAGACGGGGGAGGCTCTGATTTCATTGGCATTATATGGAAGACAAGGGGTGGATAATAATGGCGTCTAGGTTTTTTTCTTCCTCTCTTTTTTTAACTTCAAATAAAAGAATGCAACTTACTTTTGGAAAGTGAAATATACTTTTAAAGACTTCCTGCTCTGGAATTCACTTGAGATTAGTGGCATTAAAACTTCCTGAGCCAGGAGCATATCAGCCCTCGTGGAAAACAGCTGCATGAAACCAATGAAAATGGACTGCAGAAACCTTTAATAAGGTAAAAATGGGTAAAATGGATTCACATATATAATAATGTAAGATGCAAAAATGCTCAGAGGAGTACTTTGTTTATTTACCTTGTCTGGTAGCTTGATGCTAGTTATACTATCATGTTGTTACTTCTTTTCTCCGATAGCGACAGGAAAATGTTCAAGTGAAATAAAACACATTCACAAATGCAACCACAGCTAAACACCTTACCTAGATTTGGCCCTAGTTAGTTCTGCCCTTCAGATGTAGGGGGAAATTTACTAAGCGCCGAAATTTCGACAGCAACGGCTTCGCAGGCAGCGCAACACTTCGCCAGGTGAAAATTCATTCAGACAGCGCTAATTCTCTAACATGCAAAGTTGCGTCCAGGGCTCCAAACGGTGGCAAAGTTGCGCTAATGTTAATTCAGCAAGCAGAGCAAAGTTGCGCTAGCGTTGGCTAATTTGCATACGGCAGGAAGTTAAATTTCAATGGGCGTATATGTTGCAGCAAATACATTACACTACACAAGTCCAGGGAACCTTAATAAAATAAAGTTGTTATATTGCCCTACACATGAGCCCAGTGTATAGTTTATGTGCCATATGTTAGGAAATGTAGGGGGGAATATGGGTACCCAAAATATTTTTTACAAACTTTGTTTCATTGGCTCTTTCCTGACTCAAACTTTTATTGTGTCCCATTGAAATCAAATAACACGAGTTAGGAGCTAAAGCCCCATGCTTGATACATTTCATGGCATCACCCAGACTGGACAATTAAGGAAACAAGTTTATAATCTTGTTGCATGACAATTTTATGGCACAGGTTGTGCCCAGAACTTATAGCAAATGTGCAAGTAATTGAATCCCTGGGTAATAGTGATCATAATGTTATATCTTTTAATGTCTGGTGCAAAAATCAAATATATACTGGGGCAACAAAAACCATGAATTTCAGAAAAGCTCAATTTAAAGCCTAAAGGGCTGCCCTACAGAGTATTGATTGGGGCATTATGTTTTCTTTTAAAAACACAGAACAGAAATGGTTGTCATTTAAAATGATATTAAATTGTTACTGTTCTCAATTTATTGCCTTAAGGAGAAAATGTAGAAGCACCAAGAATGACCCTATGTGGCTTAATATACTGTAGAAGTAAAGAAGGCATTTAAAGACTACAAGTCTGTGGGGACAGAAGCTGCATTTAATAAATATAAACATTATAATAAATGTTGTAAAACAGCAATCCGAAAGGCAATGTATGATTGCACATTGCAGCAGAGGACTAACCCCAAAAAGTTTTTTAAGTATATTAATAGTAAAAAGTTGCAGGTTGAGAGTGCTGGTCCTTTAAATAATGGAACCAGTATGGTTGTAACAGATACAAAAAAGGCAAAGGTGCTAAATCAGTTTTCAGTGTATATAATAGATGAGTCAGAGTTCCCAGACCCACCTCATAGGTGCACAGGATATGGCTCATAAAGCTTTACTAAAACTTAATGTGAACAAGGTGACCAGGGCCAGATGGAATACACCCACAGGTTTTAAGAGATCCTAGTTCAGTTTTAGACTGGCCTCTATTTCTGATGTTCTCAGACTCTCTTTAATCTGGTATGGTACCTATGGATTTGAGGAAAGATGATGAAATTCCTATATTTAAAAAGGGATTACGAGCTCAGCCTGGCAATTATAGTCCTGCTAGGTTTGGTGGGCAAATTATTTGAAGATTTGTTAAGGGATCACATTCAAAATGTTATCCTAGTGAATGGCATTATGAGCAACAATCAGCATGGCTTTATGAAGAATAGGTCATGTCAGACAAATATGATCGATGAGTTAAGTAAGATGCTAGGCAGATGGGGAGCGTTTAATACAGTGCCCCACAAACAACTGCTTTCCAAACTAAGGGCTGTTGGGCTAAATTAATAGGGTACAGGGGGTGGTTGTTAATGGTACATTCTCTACTTAGAGTAAGGTTCTTAGTGGAGTCCCTCCCTTGGTATTGGGTCTACTCTTTTGAATTTGTTCATCAATGACTTAGGGGAGGGTGTTGTAAGTAATGTATCAGTGTTTGCAGATGACACAAAACTATCCAGCCCAATTAATTCCATCCTGGATGTGGCACTTGCAACAGGATCTTGACAAACTGGCAATCTGGGCAGCTAAGTGGCAAATGAGATTCAATGTTGATAAATGTAAAGTCCTGCACCTGGGATGTAAAAAACCCAAGTCACATACCCTTAATGCACTAGGCAAATCCATTATGGAAAAGGACCTTGGAGTCCTTGTAGATGATAAACTTGGCTGTAGCAAACAATGCCAGTCAGCAGCATCAAGGGCAAATAAGGTATTGAGTAGTGATGGGCGAATAAAATAGCCAGGCACAAATTTGCAGCGAATTCCCGCATTTCGCCGCCGGCAAATGTTTTTCGAAAATTCGCCGGTGAAAATTCGCCTGGGGCAATTTCCAATTTTCACGATTTTTTCGTGAAAACTTCGAAATGCTCGATTTTTTTTCCTGGAAAGTTTTGAATTGCTTAATTTTGCGTGAAACCGAATTTCACAAATTTTTCGTGAACTTTCCATTTCCAAAATTTTTTTTCACAAATTTTTCACCGTTTCGCAAATTTTGCGGGAAATTCACGAATTTTTCAGCTAAGGGAAAAGGGAGAGATTCGCCCATCACTAGTATTGAGCTGTATTAAAAGGCACGTAGATTTGAGGGAGGAGTTGGTTATTATTCCACTGTATAGAGCACTGGTAAGGCCCCATCTAGAATATGCCATGCAGTTTTGGTCTCCAGTGCTGAAACGGGATATTATTGAATTAGAGAGGGTCCAGAGAAGAGCAATTAAGATGGTAACAGGTATGGAAAATCTTAGCTATGAGGAAAGACTGGCTAAGTTGGCAGGCCCAGATTTGTGGCGAGGCCTGCCGATCTGGCGATATGACCATGCGGGCAGGGGCATGCGTTAGCGAATGGAGTAAGGAAGGATTTTTCCCCCTCTAAGGAAAATTAGAGAGGCTTCAAATGGTTCAAAAGCAGTTAGGCAGGTTATATACAGACTTAAAAGGCTGAACTTCATGGATGTAACCAAACTTATTATTTTATGTTACTCCACTTTCTCAAATGCAATGGTCATTGCTGGTATTGAATATTGCAAGATTTCCATATTCCATATTGCTCACATGTAGTCTCCCATCCATCTTGCTACTCACTATAGCTGCCTGAGGTGGGTCCAGGCAATTACCATTCAAGCTTATAGAGGGCAACTGTGAGTGTTTTGCTATCTGCCTACCAAACTCACAATCATCTCATGTGCCATTGTCCTACTTGTAATTGTTATTCTTTCAGTAAAGGACCTCTCCTGTTTATGATCTATCATTAATTCCAAATGTTTGCCTTAAAAATGTCCAAGTCTGCCCCTCAGCTTGACTTAAATGTTACCTAGATCACTCCCTTGATCTTCCCTAGCCACACCCAGTTGCACCCACATTATGCCCCAATCTACACTATATGCCACCTATTTTGGGTAAATGCCATTTTGCTGCCTGTCACCCAGCTTCAGAAAGTACTATTATAAAGAACTTGCTTTATATTGGTACTAGTTTAAGGGGCAGATTTATAAAGGGTTGAATTTCGAGGGTTAAAAAACCCTCGAATTCGAGCCTCGAAGTAAAATCTTTTGAATTCGAATATCAATTTTAAGCGATCGATCAAATGATTTTTATTTGATCATAAAAAGTGCCCAAAACCTACAATGTCCCCATAGGCTAACATTCAACTCGGTAGCTTTTATTTGGCGAAGTATTAAGTCAAAGGATTTTTAAAGAGACAGTACTTTGATTATCGAATGGTTGAATGGTCGAACGATTTTTACTTCGAATCGTTCGAATCATTCGAATTGAATTTGACCAATTTGATGGTCGAAGTACCCAAAAAAATTCGCCCATCACTAGCAGTGACAGCATGGTTGTTTTATCCGTTTCTACAATTGAAGAGTTATCCTACTTGTTTCTAATGTCTATTTGTTTGCAAAGCACCATATTCTATTAATCAAAAATGCTGTTTTCTACATCAGAATGAGTAAAGTTTTTTTACACAATGTAGTAATAGTAATTAAACTCAATACAGTCCTTAAATGTCCAATAATTGGAATTCTTCAGCATTGGGACAGGAAAATGGCAGAAGAACATTTGTGTTGATAAGAGCAATGGATGCCTGTAGCTGGAAGGACCTTTGTTATCAACTATAGATGTTCTGTTGGGTGCTGATCATTGTATATTTCACTGGGAAGCCCCTTGGTTATCCAGGTTACAATCAGGTCTATCAGGAATCTTTTCTTGAGTTCTGTTTGTTGCATTTACATTTTCATATTCATGTACCTGCAAATTTAAGGTTAGAAAGAAATTGAAATACAATGTATTTTAATTTTAGGAGCTTTGTGTTATGTTTCACTGTATGGGGCAAATTGTTTGCTGTGCTAAAACTTCACATTTTGATAAATAAGCGTATTCACTGTGAATTAACATTAGTGTGACGGAACCTTCCAAGGTGAAAATTTGCCATTTAGTAAATTTGCTTCCATGTTGCTCATCTGAATATTTAATGCTAAAGTGTTAAAATATTAATGAAAGAAAGTAATTCCCGTGTGTTTTTTTTTTATTCCATGCCATCAAGTGTGAGGTTTGTTGGACTAGGGATGAGCAAAATATTGCACATAGTTTCGCCTAGAAATAATGCCCATAGACTAATGGAATGTTAAAGTAAATGTTGCACAGATTGATGTATTGCTGTATTGTTGGCCATTGGTTTCAATGCATTTGGCACATTTTTTGCTGTTTTTTGAATTTTTGGTGAAGCAAAATGGGTCAGATTCAACCATTACTATATTAGATTAATTACCTTATTTGCAATTCTTCAAAATCTTTTTTCACTACATTCTCAACAATGTATTGCTGTATTAAAAAAATCCCCCAAAATATTCTTCAGCAAAAGCAAAAAAAAAGTTTACCTCGATTCCAATTATTTAAAATGTTCCCATTGTGAAATAAAAATGATCAGCTCTTAGAATTCTGGACAAAATAGCAAAAATGTTTTGCTATAGTTATGGTACATACAGAGGAAATGAGTATTGTTTTGACATCACAAACATATCTTACATGGCACACCATCACTCACTATAGTCCAACATGTCGCACATTTCTTTTCAACTGGAAATTTTACAAGAAAGGGACAGGGTGGGAGGTGCTGAGACATCTTAACCAAATGTCTAAACTGATCAACAGGTACACTGTACTTGTTGACTCACCTATTATCCTAAATACCTCCTCAAACAGAGAAATTTCACAATCAAAAAAATCTGACCGTATGGATTTAGGTGCCATGTAGTCCTTTTCTAAACCCAATATGTACATAGCATACGACCCCCTATTTGCCACATTGTAGTAACATATCACAGTTTTATTTTATTACCTTCTGAATCACAATGACATGTGTCTCACTACCATCAGCTGTAATCTTCTTCCTGGAAAACCGAGTGTAGTAAATAGTAATACTAATAATACAGAACTTCATATGAAAACCTACAAATGGGGCACACCTGATGAATCTGATGTATACAATGCAGCATTCCATTAATTGGGGAAATAGATGTGGTTGTGTTTATCATTCTGCTTGCTACGTAAATTTTTCCACCTTCGACTAGTTATTCAGAAAGTGGAGCCTATATCAATTGATTTGGCAACTTTGCAGTTGTCTTTCTACATTGGTGATGTGCGGGTCAGGGTTTCCCCGCACCCGGCCCTAACCTTCCCTGCTACAACCCACGCCCACACCTGCTTCCGGGGGTCCTTTTATAGACCCGTGTCGACCCACCCCGCCGATGACGTCACAAAAGGGGCGGGGCCAGCAGACACGAGACTTATAAAACCGGAACCAGGAAGTCGGATGCCTGCATTTGAAGGTGGTGGGCGGGGAGATCAGGAGAAGAGCTCAACCCCCGCCACCCGCGAGGAGCACTGTGAGGTCGACCCACGGGTAAACCTACAGGTCCCACGGGTATCGGGTCAACCCGCACATCACTATTCTACATATAATTCCCTGTATATGTGTCTAATTAAACTCTACACTAGGGTCCGCAACCTTCTACCTGTGAGCCACATTCAAATGTAAACAGAGATAGGGAGCAAAGCAAACATGAAGAAATCCTGGGGGTGCAAATTATGGACTGTGATTGACTATTGGTAGCCCTTATGTGGACTGGCAAACTGTCTCTGTTTGGCAGTACACCTGGTTTTTATATAACCAAAACTTGCCTCCAAACCAGGAGTTCAAAAATAAGCTCCTGTTTTCAGGCCCCTGGAAGTGAAATCCAAGGGGGTTGGTGAGAATCATTTTCTACAGGAGCCACTGGTTGGGGATCACTGCTCTACACTTTCAGGCTGATAATCCTTTCTGTCCCACAAATAACTCAACCTGGCGGCCAATTATCAGGCAATGGTTTTATCTATTGACTGTAATGATGCTCTTTAACATTCATGGAATGTATAAGCCCCAGACAGCAGAAAAAAAGTGGTGCTAGAAGCATAACCAAATACCCAAAACTGAATAAAATTTGAGTTTATCATTTTCCATAAATGTTAGACCTTACAATTTCAATCAGAGGGAATAAAACCACTGACTTACCAGAATCTGAAGTGGAAAACAACAATGAGGAAGATGAGGATAACAATGAGGATTCCCATGCCAACTCTTATGTAGTTGATTATTGAGACTGAACCATCTTTAAAGCAAAGAAAGCAAAAATTACATACTTTGAATATATGGCATAAGTCTAAAGCAACTGAACTTTAAATCATTTTGAAATCTTGCACCATCAATTCAAGCATTGCCTTAAGTGAGTGGTAGGAAATCCCCTAGAATCTTAAACCCTTTAAATGATAATATATTTTCCCCTTATTCAATAACAATGACTTTGTATCCAGAGAACTTTTTCAGCCAGATGGTGGATGAAGCTTGGTGAGGTATGAATGTTTTAAAATCACCACAGTCCAATTACAATCATACCATGATACTTATTGAAACCTGTTAATTGCTTGAGATGCATGACTGGAGGTACAAATGTCAGTTTTGTGAATCCACTAGAACAGAATTGCATTCGGCTGATATGTGGTGTTGAAGACTGCCCACCTCTGTTTAGGGAGCTTAGGGATAGTTGTTCCAGCTTAAGTACATGGTCTCCTTCACATCCTATTCAAACCATATGAATTTTAGTACTTTTTCTTCTTTATGGATTTATTCATCTATCTGTATTGCTTGATACCCCACCTTTTTGTTGCTATGAATACCACTAGCCCCCCACCCAGTTCAGGGTCTAAGACTGTTGGCCATTGGACACTGTTGTTATTTTTTTTAGTTATAGACCTGTAATATTTAAGATCTTTATGTTATCATTCATATTAATGGCTAAAATGTAACTCACACTCAGGGGCAGATTTACTAAGTTTGAGTAAATTTTTGAAGTACAAAAAGTTCGAATTTCGAAGTAATTTTTTGGATACTTCGACCATCGAATAGGATACTACGACTTCGAATTTACTTCAACTTCGATTCGAAGTAAAAATCGTTAGACTATTCGATATTCGAAGTACTGTCTCTTTAACTTTGACTTCAATACTTCGTCCAACTTAAACCTGCTGATGTGCTCTGTTAGCCTATGGGGACCTTCCAGAGCAATTTTCTAAGTTTTTTATATTCGAAGGAAAATCGTACGATCGTACGATAAAATCGAATTCGAATGTCAGAGGATTCTATTCGATGGTCAAATTTCGAAGTATTTGCCACTTCGAAATTCGACCCTTGATAAATCTGCCCCTCAATGTATGCTCTGCTATAGAGAACCCCTTAACAGGATAGTAAGTACAGGAATTCCACCGTAACTCTCTGTAACTCGCTACACATAGGGGCCGATTCATCAAGGGTCGAATATCGAGGGTTAATTAACCCTCGATATTCGACTAGGAATTTAAATCCTTCGAATTCGAATATCGAATTCGAAGGATTTAGCGCTAATCCTGCGATCGAACGATCGAAGGATTTTTCGTTCGATCGAACGATTAAATCCTTCGAATCGAACGATTCGAAGGATTTTAATCCAACGATCGAACGAAAATCCTTCGATCAAAAAAAGGTTAGCAAGCCTATGGGGACCTTCCCCATAGGCTAACATTGACTTCGGTAGCTTTTAGCTGCCGAAGTAGGGGGTCGAAGTTTTTTTTAAAGGGCAAGTACTTCGACTATCGAATGGTCGAATAGTCGAACGATTTTTACTTCGAATCGTTCGATTTCGTTCGATTTCGATCGAATTCGAACGAATTTAACCAATTCGATGGTCGAAGTACCCAAAAAATACTTCGAAATTCGAAGTATTTTTCATTCGAATCCTTCACTCGAGCTTAGTGAATCTGCCCCATAATGTATCTAAAATTTCATATATATATATATATATATATATATATATATATATATATATATATATATATAATATATATATATATATATATATATATATATATATATATATATGTGTGTGTTTGTAAAAAAAAAAATAGCCAATCACTACTCTGGAGTGCATAAAAGTTGAAAGATAACTTTGGCACAGATGAATGCAGGTATCAGTCCATTATATAGTCATTCCATTATAACATTTTCTTTTTTTTTTATGTTACTGTTCCTTTAACTGACTGGAGGAACACAAATGTTTCTTTTTAATCTGTAAGAATGTAGTTTATAAAAATCATGACAGAATTCCTTTAAGAAATAACATTTTCGATTTTGGAGTGCATTATTTGCAGTGTAAACTAAAAACAGGTATAGGATCCATTATCCAGAAACGTCCTATCCAGATAGCTCAGAAACACAGTATGACCATCTTCCATGGAATATTTCAAAAATGGGATTTGCTTTTTCTCTGTAATAATAAAACAGTAGCTTGTACTTGATCCCAAATAAGATAAAATTAATCCTTATTGGAGGCAAAACCAGACTTAAACTATGTAGAATCCTAGGTCCCAAGCATTCTGGAAAACCTGTACATGGTTAGAGCTGAACCTGGCGTTTGACATCCTTTATTTGAATCCTTATGTTTATACTTACCTTTAAATTGAATGGTAATTTGTTTATCACAGGAAGAATTTCCAAACCTGTTGTGAGCAATACATCGATATTCCCCTGAGTTTTTTCCAGCATTTTCTAGTGTTAGAATTGGCTGTGTTTGAGTTGTGAAAGGCAAGTCATTCTTCAGCCATGTGAAGTGAGTTACATTGGGGCTGCTGCTTGAGAAACTACACTTTAATTCAACACTTCCATCTTGTTTTTCATACTTTATGAGTTGGACTTCCTTAGGAGCAACTACAAAGACAGAAAATAATAGAGAGCAGGGTATAACATGAAATGGAACATTCAACAGTTCAGTTTTGAAGGAATATTGACTGTTAATGCAAAACAATATCCTTGTTAACTAGTGACAGTACAGGTATGGGATCCCTTACCCGGAAACTAGTTATCCAGAAAGCTCAGAATTACAGAAAGGCAGTCTCCCATAGACTCCATTGTAATCAAATAATCCAAAAATGATTTCCTTTTTCTCTGTAATAATAAAACAGTAGCTTGTACTTGATCCCAACTAAGATATAATTAATCCTTATTGGAAGCAAATTTAATTGGGCTTATTTAATGTTTACATGATTTTCTAACAAAACAGGCACTGAAAGTGGGAAGGGGGGTGGCGTCCGGAAGGTCATCAAAAGCGGTGGAGCCAGAAGATAGGTTAAAACAGATAAACTTTAATGTAATCCTTAAAATTGACAGTACAAGCAGGCAGGGTGAGTGTAGCTTGACGCGTTTCGTGACCAATACGTCACTTCATCAGAAGCTCAAGCACCTCCCCGTGAAACAACAACTTTATAGACAACACCAATAAAAGAATGAATTCACCAATTAAAAGATCACGTTATTGCATATAAGCTATAATATAGATAAAGATATAAGTTGTATTGAAAATATATAACGATCATAATAATAATGATGGTAATAATAATTATTAATTAATTACAGGGAATGGTCCAGACATTAGAGTTTTATTTGGCCAATAAAATTAATATGGATGTGAAAAATAATATGCTAAACTCAAATCCAAATTAGTTCTGGAAAATAGGGTCCTAAACCATATATTAAATAATTGTAAATTAAATTAAATTTGACCAAATCAATTTAAATCAAAAAAGGGGCCCACCAAACTAATAGTAGTAATAACTGATAATAATATGGTAATAGTAAGTGCAGTGAGAGAGACATTGGCCGAATCGATGTTATATAATATATGGGATCCTCAAAGAAGATAACAAAGTATACATATTTGAAAATGTTGCAACTCCCAAGGGAATGTAAATGTCTTATCAGTTACTGGTAACAAAATAGATACAAAAATGAAAACCTGAACAGTTAAGCTAAAGATAAGAAACAAAATCACAACACAAGAAAAAGCCAAGGAACAGATACGAACCACCAATGAAACACATATGTATAGGAGACTAATAGCTTTTACGACAGGATGTTCTTGAGAGCACATAAGAACAGGGAAAGATCGACACGAGCACAATTAGGTAGGGAACTCGAACTATAATGTTAGCCAAAAGTAATAATAGTAGTCATGATGGTAATTAATTAGAAAAATAAAAAATAAAAAATAAGTAATTTGGGCATCTATCTTAGTCCACAAAACAATTTAGTTCCCATTCTCTGTTTAATCCTTTTGGTGCAACCGTGCATAATTTATAGATCCAG
Organism: Xenopus laevis; assembly: GCF_017654675.1. Lineage (NCBI taxonomy): Eukaryota > Metazoa > Chordata > Amphibia > Anura > Pipidae > Xenopus > Xenopus laevis. The sequence continues at coordinate 130,300,347 of NC_054383.1, read as the reverse complement.
AAGGCCTCCTTCCTCAGAAGTAAGGTCTCCGTTTCTCCCTTACGGACCCCCGGAACAACTCTATCTATGACCTGAAAATAAAGGCATAAATTGCCATTATGATGTTCCAATAGGTGTTTAGCAACTGCAGAACTGTGATCACGCCGTGACACACAACCCAAATGTTCAGAAATGCGTTTCCGAATGGGTCTTATGGTTTTTCCTATATACTGCAGGCCACACTGACACGTAATGAGATAGATAACATTTTTGGTTCCACAATTAGCATAGAAATCTATTTTGAACCTGCGGGGGCCATTGTTACCTACAAAGTCCTTAGATGTTTTCATATATGTGCAAGCTCCACAGCGAGTAACCCCACACCTGTAACAGCCCTTGACATCTAGCCAGTGTGTGGGTTTCTGTAACCTTGGATCCACAAATAGACTGGGAGATAAAATAGACCCCAAACTAGAGCCTCTCTTATATGTAAATTGTGGACGTGAAGGTAGGATATCCTTAAGATTAGGGTCCAATTTCAAAATTCCCCAATGTTTTTCAATTGTTCTGCGGACCAATGAACTATCATGTGAGTAGGTAGTAATTATGCGAGGGAAACTATCAATCTCGCCTGATGCCTCATCTGGAGGTCTTTCGGGTCTCCGTTTGTTTCGATAATGTCTATTGGATCTTATTGGGTTGTTCACAGTCAGAAGATCCTCGCGGCTTGTACCCACGGCCCTGTCATAAGCTCTCTTGATATCCCAAAAGGGGTAACCCCTCTGGACGAAACGATCCCACAGAAGCATGGCCTGATCATTGAATCAGTCCCATGAGGTACAGATCCTGCGGAGACGCAGGAACTGTCCTACAGGGACCCCCCGTATCACATTGGAAGGATGACAACTGGCCGCATGCAATAGAGTATTGCGTGTGATTGGTTTGCGGTATAAATCAGTAACTACCTTGCCATTGTCAATCGAAAAGGTAATATCCAAAAATGATATATGTGCAGGATTTTGGTCACAAGTAAAGGAAATACCGCAATTTGTGCTATTGCAATATTTTGCAAAAGCCTCCACTGAAGAAACATCACCATCCCATACTAGGATCAGATCGTCAATGTACCTGTAGTACTTAACTATTTGGGTACGGTAAGGGTTGCCTTCACCATAAATGAATAAACGTTCCCACCACCCCATGAAAAGATTGGCATACGAAGGGGCAAACCGAGCACCCATCGCAGCGCCTCTTCTCTGGAGGTAATAGGAACCATTAAACATGAAATAGTTAGTATTCAGGAGATAGTGCAAGGAACGCAAGAGAAAATCGTTCTGTATTTCTGAGTAAAGGTTCGTGTGGTCTAGCCAAAAACAGACAGCTGATGTGCCCAATATATGATCTATGGAGGAATAAAGTGCTGCCACATCCATCGTGACCCACAAAAAGGAAGACTTCCAAGTCGTATTACAAAATTTGTTAATACAATCCGTACTATCTCTGAGGTAGCTGTGTAAGCCCAACACAATCGGAAGCAACAAACGGTCTACATACTCTGACAGGTGTTCATTGAGAGAGCCTATGCCCGACACTATAGGTCGACCCTGTACATTAGATGTACTTTTATGTACTTTGGGCAACCAGTGAAATATAGGAATGCGTGGAGTCGTGCATCCAAGATATACAAATTCTTTTTCATTAAGTATGGACTCACTTTTGGCCCAATCTAGAAGGCCACGGAGGGCAGATCTAAATCTGTTAGTGTTGATCCCCTCTCTTGGTTAGCGGCGATTTCATTTTTTGCTTTACATGATTTTCTAGTAGACTTAAGGGATGAAGATCTAAATTACGATAAGATCCGTTATCTGGAAAATGCCAGGTCCCAAGCATTCTGGATAACAGGTCCCATACCTGTACTTGAAAGTATTCCTTACATTAAGAATGCACCGAATCTAGGACTCGGCTCGGGATAGGGCCAGGATTCTGTCTTTTTCAGTCTTTTCAGATATGGAGTCAAATCCTTGTGGCTGGCTGAACCAAATTCAAATCCTAATTAGCATATGCAAATTAGGGTCGGGAAGGGAAATAACATGACTTTTTCTCACAAAACAAGGAAGTAAGGGGTAGGGTAGGGTGGTAGGGTTTTTTTTTACTTTTGGATTGAATTCTCCTTTAATCATTAATTGGTCCCCATCCAATCATTTAATCATTATTATTGATCATCAGTCACAATCACTGCCATTACTGTAAATAGCAACATGTGGGGCTTTTTGACAGGGACAATATACTGTACCTCCATTGTTTAATATGAGTGCCATGGACAGGGCTTGTGCTTAACCTACTTTTTGCCTATTGTTTTATATAGGAAACATATATGGTTCTTGTTATTTCTAGCACTAAACTGAGTGGATCCCAGAGAGTCTGGGTGCTAAACTGTCAGCCTGCAGTCCAACCTGTCACCCACTGAAAACTTTTGGTGCAACTTTTTGGTGCAATATGACAAAGGAGACCCAAATTGAGTAGCTCAAATTTGATCCTATCAGGCAAGAACGGGACAACATTTTACTTTCAAAACGTAGGGGCCTATTTATCACGCTGTGTAAAAAGTGAAGTAAAACATTACCGGTAGGGATGTAGCGAACGTCGGAAAAAAAGTTCGCGAACATATTCGCGAACTTGCGCAAAAACGCGAGCGGTTCGCGAACGGTTCGCGAACCCCATAGACTTCAATGGGAAGGCGAACTTTAACATCTAGAAAAGACATTTCTGGCCAGAAAAATGATTTTAAAGTTGTTTAAAGGGTGCAACGACCTGGACAGTGGCATGCCAGAGGGGGATCAAGGGCAAAAATGTATCTGAAAAATCTGCCTGTGTGTGCTTGGAAGAGATAGTGTAGGGGGAGAGCTGTTAGTGATTTCAGGGACAGATGATAGTAAGTTTGCTGGCTAGTAATCTGCTTGATACTGCTCTGTATTGGAGGGACAGAAGTCTGCAGGGATTTGAGGGACATTTTAGCTTAGGTAGCTTTGCTGGCTAGTAATCTACTGTTCTCTTTAAACAACTGCCATACGTTGACCTTGTAGGCATTGTTTGCCCAGTTTTTTTGGACGCAGCCACTGAAGCACAGTTGCCAGAAAAAATATGCCATATAAATGCTGAAAATAGTCATTTTTCGCCATACGTTGACCTTGTAGACATTGTTTGCCCAGTTTTTTTGGACGCAGCCACTGAAGCACAGTTGCCAGAAAAATTATGCCATATAAATGCTGAAAATATAAATTTTTTTGGTTGCAGCCACTGAAGCACAGAGGCCAGAAAAATTACGCCATATAAATGCAGAAAATATGCATTTTTTTGGTCGCAGCCACTGAAGCACAGTTGACAGAAAAATTATGCCATATAAATGCTGAAAATATAAACTTTTTTGGTTGCAGCCACTGAAGCACAGAGGCCAGAAAAATTATGCCATATAAATGCAGAAAACATGCATTTTTTTGGTCGCAGCCACTGAAGCACAGTTGACAGAAAAATTATGCCATATAAATGCTGAAAATATAAATTTTTTTGGTTGCAGCCACTGAAGCACAGAGGCCAGAAAAATTATGCCATATAAATGCAGAAAATATGCATTTTTTTGGTCGCAGCCACTGAAGCACAGTTGCCAGAAAAAATATGCCATATAAATGCTGAAAATAGTCATTTTTTGCCATATACGTTGAGTCAACGTATGGCACAAAATGACTATTTTCAGCATTTATATGGCATATTTTTTCTGGCCTCTGTGCTTCAGTGGCTGCGGCCAAAAAAACTGGGCAAACAATGCCTACAAGGTCAACGTCGTTGACCTTGTAGGCATTGTTTGCCCAGTTTTTTTGGCCGCAGCCACTGAAGCACAGAGGCCAGAAAAAATATGCCATATAAATGCTGAAAATAGTCATTTTTTTGGTCGCAGCCACTGAAGCACAGTTGCCAGAAAAATTATGCCATATAAATGCTGAAAATATAAATTTTTTTGGTTGCAGCCACTGAAGCACAGAGGCCAGAAAAATTATGCCATATAAATGCAGAAAATATGCATTTTTTTGGTTGCAGCCACTGAAGCACAGAGGCCAGAAAAATTATGCCATATAAATGCAGAAAATATGCATTTTTTTGGTTGCAGCCACTGAAGCACAGAGGCCAGAAAAATTATGCCATATAAATGCAGAAAACATGCATTTTTTTGGTCGCAGCCACTGAAGCACAGTTGACAGAAAAATTATGCCATATAAATGCTGAAAATATAAATTTTTTTGGTTGCAGCCACTGAAGCACAGAGGCCAGAAAAATTATGCCATATAAATGCAGAAAATATGCATTTTTTTGGTTGCAGCCACTGAAGCACAGAGGCCAGAAAAATTATGCCATATAAATGCAGAAAATATGCATTTTTTTGGATGCAGCCACTGAAGCACAGTTGCCAGAAAAAATATGCCATATAAATGCTGAAAATAGTCATTTTTTGCCATACGTTGACCTTGTAGACATTGTTTGCCCAGTTTTTTTGGTTGCAGCCACTGAAGCACAGAGGCCAGAAAAAATTAAACCAGTAGGGTTTGCACCCTAGTTTGTAACGGTGGCGGAGGGAGGAGGAGGACGCTAAAGGACAGCTGTGTGTGGAGTCATGAGGCTTGAAGAGAAGGACAGCTGCATAGAAGTCAGAACAAGTCTTCCGGCGTGCAGTAACCCTCCGAGATCCACCCCTCATTCATTTTAATAAAGGTCAGGTAATCGACACTTTTGTGACCTAGGCGAGTTCTCTTCTCAGTTACAATCCCTCCTGCTGCACTGAAGGTCCTTTCTGAGAGCACACTTGAGGCTGGGCAAGACAAGAGGTTCATGGCAAATTGTGACAGCTCTGGCCACAGATCAAGCCTGCGCACCCAGTAGTCCAGGGGTTCATCGCTCCTCAGAGTGTCGATATCTGCAGTTAATGCCAGGTAGTCCGCTACCTGCCGGTCGAGGCGTTCTTTGAGGGTGGATCCAGAAGGGTTGTGGCGCTGCCTTGGACAGAAAAACATTTGCATGTCTGACGTTACAGACTGGCCAAAGGGCTTTGTCCTTGCAGGTGTGCTCGTGGCAGGATTACTGGCACCTCTGCCCCTGGAATGTTGATGAGTTCCTGAAGTGACATCACCCTTAAAAGCATTGTACAACATGTTTTGCAGGCTGGTTTGTAAATGCCGCATCTTTTCGGACTTGTGGTATGTTGGTAACATTTCTGACACTTTATGCTTGTACCGAGGGTCTAGTAGCGTTGCGACCCAGTACAGGTCCTTCTCCTTAAGCCTCTTGATACGGGGGTCCTTCAACAGGCATGACAGCATGAAAGACCCCATTCTCACAAGGTTGGATGCAGAGCTATCCATCTCCGCTTCCTCATTATCAAGGACTGCATCATCCACGGTCTCCTCCCCCCAGCCACGTACAAGACCAGGGGTCCCCAAAGGTCACCACTAGCCCCCTGGGAAGCCTGCTCCTGTTGGTCCTCCTCCTCCTCCTCCACAAAGCCACCTTCCTCCTCTGACTCCACTTCTGGCACCTCTCCCTGCGTTGCAGCAGGTGCCTGGGTTCGTTCTGGTGATTCCGACCAGAAATCGTGCGCTTCCAGCTCCTCGTCACGCTGGTCTACAGCCTCATCTGTCACTCGTCGCACGGCACGCTCCAGGAAGAAAGCGAAGGGTATTAGGTCGCTGATGGTGCCTTCGGTGCGACTGACCATATTTGTCACCTCTTCAAAAGGTCGCATGAGCCTGCAGGCATCGCGCATAAGCACCCAGTAACGGGGGAAAAAAATCCCCAGCTGTGCAGATCCAGTCCTACCACCCAGTTCAAAAAGGTACTCGTTGACGGCCCTTTGTTGTTGCAGCAGACGTTCCAACATAAGGAGCGTTGAATTCCAGCGAGTCTGGCTGTCAGAAATCAAACGCCTGACTGGCATGTTGTAGCGCTGCTGAATGTCAGCAAGGCGTGCCATGGCTGTGTAGGAACGTCTGAAATGGGCCGACACCTTTCTGGACTGGGTGAGAACGTCCTGGAATCCTGGGTACTTGGAGACAAAACGTTGGACTATTAAATTTAACACATGTGCCATGCAGGGCACATGTGTTAAATTGCCTAGTCTCAACGCTGCCAACAGATTGCTTCCATTGTCACACACCACTTTTCCGATCTGCAGTTGGTGTGGGGTCAGCCACCGATCGGCCTGTGACTGCAGAGATGACAGGAGTACAGATCCGGTATGGTTTTTGCTTTCCAGGCACGTCATCCCCAAGACAGCGTGACAACGGCGTACCTGGCACGTCGAATAGCCTAGGGGGAGCTGGGGGTGCACAGGTGTGGAGGAGGAGAAGGAGGACCCAGCAGCAGAGTAAGAAGAAGAAGAAGACGAGGTAGAGAGCGATGGAGGAGTAGAGGTGGTGGCAGAACCGCGTGCAATCCGTGGCGGTGACACCAACTCCACTGTTGTTGTTGAGCTACCCATTCCCTGCTTCCCAGCCATTACCAAGTTCACCCAGTGGGCAGTGTAGGTGACATACCTGCCCTGACCATGCTTGGAGGACCATGCGTCAGTAGTCATATGGACCTTTGGCCCAACACTAAGTGACAGAGATGCGGTAACTTGGCTCTGCACATGTTGGTACAGGTGTGGTATTCCCTTTTTAGAAAAAAAATTGCGGCTGGGTACCTTCCACTGCGGTGTCCCAATTGCTACAAATTTGCGGAAGGCCTCAGAGTCCACCAGCTGGTATGGTAAAAGCTGGCGGGCTAAGAGTGCAGACAAGCCAGCTGTCAGACGCCGGGCAAGGGGGTGACAGTCAGACATTGGCTTCTTACGCTCAAACATGGCCTTCACAGAAACTTGGCTGGTGGCAGATGACTGGGAATGGGAACAGGTGGTCAAGGTGGAAGGCGGAGTGGAGGGTGGTTCAGACGGGTCAAGGAGAGCAGAGGTAGAGCAGTAAGATGCTGGACCAGAAGGAGTGTGGCTTTTAGTTTGCCTGTTGCCTTTGAGGTGTTGCTCCCAAAGTGCTTTGTGCTTGCCGCTCATGTGCCTTCGCATAGAAGTTGTACCTATGTGGCTGTTGGGCTTACCAAGGCTCAGTTTCTGACTGCACTCATTGCAAATTACAATGCTTTTGTCAGAGGCACACACATTAAAAAAATCCCACACTGCTGACTTTTTGGAAGTGTGCGATCTGGCGGTAACAGTAGAAGTTGGCGGAGTTGGCGGTATTGGCGGCAATGGCGGGTGCGTTGGCCGGCTGAACACAGGTGCCGATACATGTTGTTGCCCTACTGATCCCTGCGGGCTGTCCTCCCTGCTTCTTCTAAGTCTTATTCTCCTACTGCCTCTCTGACTCTCCGTCTCTCCATCTGAACTACCCTCCTCTTGCTCTCTTCTACTAGGCACCCACAAAACATCAATCTCCTCATCATCATTCTCCTCAGATGCATCAATTTCTTCTGACACATCACAGAAGGAAGCAGCAGCGGGGACCTCCTCCTCATCACTCATTATGTCCATCTCTATCGTGTTCTCTGCCAGAATTAAATCTGGTGTAAGGTCCTCATCTCCTTCATCTTCTTCTGGCAATAATGGTTGCGCATTACTCAGTTCAAGAAACTCATGGGAAAATAACTCCTCTGACCCCAGTGAAGAAGGGGCACCGGTGGTGGAGGAAGTGTTACGTGGGGTGGCCATAGCAGTGGAGGATGAGGAGGATGTTGTGGTAAAGTTAGAAACGGTAGAGGATGGGGTGTGCTGTGTAAGCCAGTCAACTACCTCTTCAGCATTTTGGGAGTTCAGGGTCATTGGCTTTTTAAAACTGGGCAATTTGCTAGGGCCACAGGATTGCATAGCAGCACGGCCCCTAGCACGGCCTCTGCGTGGCGGCCTGCCTTTGCCTGGCATTATTTTTAAAAAAACAACAACAACAACAAAAACTCAGTTGGTTTTTCTGGAAACGATAATACACACAGCTAGATGGCGGGTTGAAGAAAACACTGTGCAAATAATGCCTACAAAGTCAACGTATACACTACTACAGCGGTGGATACGGATTACGTAAAATATATTATGGCTGCTTGAAAAAAGTGACTCCGGTGTTTTTTCTGGAGACGGTAATATTATGGATATTTAGACAGAATGTGAACAAGGTCACACAGCTCGATGGCGGGTTGAAGAAAACAGTGTGCAAATAATGCCTACAGGGCAAATAATGCCTAAAAGGTCAACTTATACACTACTACAGCGGTAGTAAAATAAAAAAAAGTAAAATAAAAAAAAATGAATATTAAAAAAAAAAATTAAAGTTGGTGCTGCTGAACTACTAGGAGCAGCAGATTAGCACACCAGTCCCACTCCCCAACACTGCTAGACTAATAGCACTGGGCTCTTATAGTAGTAGTAGTAGTAGTAGTAGTAAAACAACAAAAAAATAAATAAAAGCAGTCCTTACAAGGACTACTGTTATTGCAGCAGTCAGCAGATGAGATCAGAAGCAGGACAGCTGCCCACTGCAGCTACATACAGAGCACTGCAGTAGAAGGTAGATTACTAGCCAGCAAAGCTACCTAAGCTTAAATGTCCCTCAAACCCCTGCAGACTTCTGTCCCTCCAATAACAGAGCAGTATCAAAACGATTACTAGCCAGCAAACTTTCAACTGTCCCTGAAATCACTAACAGGCAGCAGCTCTCTCCCTACACTATCTCTTCAGCACACACAGGCAGAGTGAAAAAACGCTGCAGGGCTTCGGTTTTTATAGGGAAGGGGAGTGGTCCAGGGGAGAGCTTCCTGATTGGCTGCCATGTACCTGCTGGTCTGGGGTGAGAGGGCAAAAAAAAGCGCCAACAATGGCGAACCCAAAATGGCGAACGTCGCGCGACGTTCGCGAACTTCCGGCGAGCGCGAACACCCGATGTTCGCGCGAACAAGTTCGCCGGCGAACAGTTCGCGACATCTCTAATTACCGGTTATGTTGCTCATAGCAACCAATCAGATCTTTGCTTTTGTTTTCTGTTGAGATCAAATAGCTGATTGGTTGTTCTTGCAACATCACCGCTAATGTTTCACTACAATTTTACACAACATGATAAATAGGCCCCTAAATCAGTTGGTTTCCAAATGGTTAAAGAGTATTGTTAAAAAAAAAAGAGCTGATGCAACACAGTCCAATTCAAATGATATTTTTCACAAAATACTGGAATTTCTCAGTTTTGGGTTTCCCGATAACGGATTTGCCGCCGGTGAATACATTCGCGAAACCGCTGGCATAAAAAAAAAATGGACGCCGGCGTCAAAAACTAGACTCCGGCACCGTTTTGCAAATTTTGTGGAAAATTCACAATTTTTTTGGCGAAGAAAAACGCCCGAAATTCGCCCATCACTAGTTATATTTACAGATAACTTTTAAATCAGGGGAAATGTGCAATGAATGTATATTGGAAAGTTAGCTACAATTATATCTACATTATTTCATTTCATTATACAAAAACAAGACGAACTGTGGGACATAACTGTGAATAGTGTTTTCTTGTTTATTTGTTGCAGTTGCTTATCCTGTTGTCATTGTTCTTATATAGGTTATAACGTTTATTTTAATTTATTGTTATTTTAAGAGGATATCATCTGCAGGAAGAGGAAGGACTTTGACCATTTTGACAGTGGTTAGGATAGAGAGTAGGGAGCAGGAGCCCATGTTCCACCAGACAGACATCCACCATTGCAAAAGTGTTACCAAGGCTTTATTCTGACCCTGTTGATTATATTGTTGGTTAAATAAATAAAGTTCTACTTGTGTAATAGAATTTTTCCAACTCAGTAGAGGGCACCTTTAATTCTATTGACAATAATACATACACATAATGTTGAGTGGAGTTGCTTGGTGGCTGGTTTGCCCATTTGGGTAAGCGACTGAACACTGTATTTCAGTTCTATCATCCTCATATGTAGGAGAATAATTAATTTCAGATAAAGCTTCCCATGTCCCTCCTGAGAGATGTTGTTGTCCTGTCCTAACAGGATGTCCTCTCTTGTTCCAATGGAGAGTTGGAGGATCAGAGCCACAGGAATGTTCTACTGAGCATCTAATAATGACTGGGGTTCCTTCAGCCATTTCTCCTGGTCCTTGAAGATTTATATTATTAGGGACATCTGAGTAATTAAAATACAGGTTAATTATTAATATTTTTTTGAAAGGGACAAATAAATAATGTAACTTCAAATATATTCAGCAAAAATCATTGAAATCATTTCACCCTACACAGATTTATCCAGATGGATTGCTTTGACATTGATAACTAACAAAGAAGAAAACATGTGAATTATATCATGTTAGTTGATAAAATATATCATAAAAAACAACAAAAAACATAGAAGAAAAACATTTTTAACAACATTTTCCCGCCAACATTTTGAAATGGAGCTCACGGTAAAGCCTCTCCTTGTCCTCAACTTTGTCTCAAATAAATCTCCATTCACCCCTCTTTATGGGGCCGATTCACTAACTTCGAGTGAAGGATTCGAAGTAAAAAAACTTCGAATTTCGAAGTGTTTTTTGGGCTACTTCGACCATCGAATGGGCTACTTCGACCTTCGAATCGAAGGATTCAAACTAAAAATCGTTCGACCATTCGATAGTCGAAGTACTGTCTCTTTAAGAAAAAACTTCGACCCCCTAGTTCGCCATCTAAAAGCTACCGAACTCAATGTTAGCCTATGGGGAAGGTCCCCATAGGCTTGGCTAACTTTTTTTGATCGAAGGATATTCCTTCGATCGGTGGATTAAAATCCTTCGAATCGTTCGATTCAAAGGATTTAATCATTCGATCGAAGGATTATTCCTTCGATCGTTCGATCGCACTATTTGCGCTAAAATCCTTCGACTTCGATTTTCGAAGGATTTTAATTCACAGTCGAATATCGAGGGTTAATTAACCCTCGAAATTCGACCCTATGTGAATCGGCCCCCAAGTGTCAGTATAAGGGGCTCATTAGGGGAAAATCTAAAGGTTTTTTTTTTACTATAAAAAATTTTTAGTGGAAAAATAACTTGAGATTTATTATACTGTGAGGATGGAAAAAGTCAGAATCTGAAAATCTGGTATCTCTGAGATTGTATATAAGTAAATGGGAGAGGCCCATATCCTTTTTGAAAGTTTCTGTGGTCTGCAATGAAATTAGCCTAAAAATCTGACTATTTCAGACTTTTCAAAATGATAACAATTTTGGCTTTTCTGAAAAAACTCAGAAAAAAAACGTACAATTTGGGTTTTTGCTCGATTTTATCGAGTTTGTCCCAGATCCAATTAAATCATGCTTTTTTATTAATAAATAAGGTCTAATTGTGGATTCTAGGGTCCAATAGTGGATTAGACTTTTTTTTATTTAAATATAAATATTAACACTGGAAACCAAACTGAAATCTTGGGCCACTGTGCCTGTTCCCAGTTGAGGTTCAGGATGGGAATGGCCAATAATGCAGGTGTGGGGCTGCAGTTCTGGATGTGCTATAGGCCACAGCTATGTTGAGGATCTGTGCAAAGTAAAAAAATTACCAGGGAATTTTACTTCCCCTTTAAAAGGAGAGCACACCTAATAGAAATAAATCATGTGGTACTGCATTCATATTCTGAGAAATTAACTCAAATTTTAGGTGATAAAGCAGGTGTTCTCCCATATTGACTTTTAAAAAAGATAGCAAAACTTTATTAGTAAAATTATTATTACAATGGCAGATCGACAGGTTCAGGAAGAGCTTAAAACAAATTCCGAAACCATGTAATTGAAATGCTGTGCATAAAAGACAACATCTGTCTGTTTAAAAACTCTTACACATGGGCATTGTAGGCTGCCTCCTTCCTGCGATGTCCTATGCCTTCTGAATGGCGCATCGAGTGCTTTTACCGTCACTCATCGTCCAAACCTGCACTCACACCTCCGTCCTGTACCCTCCCTTCTCAGCCGTCAGTCATGCTTACGCTGACTGTCGGCTGAAAACAGAGATCTCAAGCCTGAGGGCTGAAGGCTGAAGGCGGAAGTCGGAAGACTGAGGACGGAAGACTCAGGGCGGAAGGCTGAGGGCGGAGTTAGCATGACTAACGGCTGAGAAGGGAGGGTACAGGACGGAGGTGTGAGTGCAGATTTGGACAATGAGTGATGGTGAAAGCACTCGATGTGCCATTCAGAAGGCATAGGACATCGCAGGAAGGACGGGTATTTAGCTGCAGGATGTTCTAAAATGCTTTATGTACAGCACAGCTGTCGTGAAGTCCACACTCTGTCTCCCCACCCACCCAGTCTCCACACAGGCCAGCCAGCGAAGCGGGGGCAAAACATGCCGACACAGCAGCAGCAGCAGTCTCTCTCCTCTCCAGGGAGCTGCACTGCAATCAGAGGGAATGAGGTGCCTGCCGCGGTGGGTGTGGTGACGTTTACAGAGCTGTGCCGCCCAGAGCCGGGCCAACCCGGCCAGGCACGGCGCCGGCTTAGTGCGAGCTCAATCGCGCATGCGCGAAACGCACGCATGTGCAAGACTACGCGCCGGCACGCAAGCGCATTTGAAACAAATTACCAGCGCCAGTCAGGGAGACACAGGACCAGACATGGGGTAGACGACAGAGCAGGTACGTGCCTGGCGCCCCCTCAGCTTTGCGCCCTAGGCACGTGCCTACTCTGCCTACCCCTAGTTCCGGCCCTGGTGCCGCCTCCTAGTCAGTTAGTCGGTCTGTGGCCACTGGGAGGTTAGGGATCGGCTCGCTCCCTATTCTCCTTCAGGTATTTTTTCGGAATTTGATGCGGGCCAATTTAAAATGGATCGCGTGCCGCCGTTGGCCCGTAGTTTGGACACCCCTGCTTTAGATGTACAGTACCTGTCTCATTTAAAAATAGTTTAGCAGGTATGGACTATGATTGGCTTACTTACCTGTGACACTAATGTGCACTGTTCTAGCATTTGGGTCAATTACATTTTCATCATCTACTCCTGGGTAGTAATCATTTTCATCTTCTCTTCTCACATTGGATATATGCAGAGTGCAGCTGTTTGGTGCATTTAGCACAAGTTTTGTGCGGGATCTGTAATCAGCCGAGACTTTCCTACTGTCCTGACTGTCAAATACCCTAATATAATTGATATTATTATACAGATACCAAATCACATTGGGAGGCCGCTGACTTGCTGGACGAGTATAAGAACAGGGGATCTCTACACAGGAACCTTTCAATGCTTGGATTCTCCGTGGAAAGGAGAATGACCAGCGTTGTCCTAAAGTCCCTGTACATTGAAAAAAAATAAAACAAATAATCAATGTGTAGGTTATAGGTAAGCGATACAGGTATGGGATCTGTTAATCCAAAACCCCTTATCCAGATAGCTCTAAATTACAGAAAGATACAGAAACATAGACTCCATTTTATCCAAAAAGTGATTTCCTTTTTCTGTGTAATAATAAAACAGCAGCTTGTACTTGATCCCAACTAAGATATAATTAATCCTTATTGGAAGCAAAACCAGCCTATTGGGTTTATTTCATGTTTACATGATTTTCTAGTAGACTTAACGTATGAAGATCTGCATTACAGAAAAATCCATTATCTGGAAAGCCCCAGCTTCTGAGAATTCTGGATAACAGGTCCCATACCTGTAATGTAATTTCTGAACCACTGAGTTTCATAATTTATTACCTGGTATCAGAATGAGTATTAAAACCCTCATAATGGTGGTAAAAAAGTTCCTTGTCATCATCAGACTCCTGCCGGGGGAATGTCACTTATGTTGAAGAAAATAAGAGGTGATTAGCTCTATGTGTTGGTGCTGATTCACGTATATATGTTCTTGTTATGTACTACTATAGGGAACGGCACGTCTCAATGTTTCAGTGAATATTAGTGGACATGCTTTTTTATTTCTTTTTCTGCTTGTTCTCTGTGGCTAGATATATTTTCTTCTTGCTTATATCAGTACAGAGTTAACCATGTTGGAGATCTAATAAACAGAATTCTGCAGGATAAGGAACTTATGACAGGTGAGACCTTGGATCCACTGCACTGCAATGTGATGTAGGTGATATTCTTGGGAAGCATATGCAGAGAGATTTTCCTACAAAGCAACCACTATTAGGGTTAGGGTTAACCTGAGTGCTGTTAAAGGGGAAGGAAACCTAGGTGGCGCAAAAACCCTCCCCCCCTCCAGTGTGTTGCCCACCCTCCCTCCTCCCCCCTGGCCTACCCCGCCCGCTGGGCAAATGCCCCTAACTTGTTACTTACCCTTCTGCGCAGGTCCAGTCCAGGGAGTTCACAGACGACATCTTCTTCCATGCGATCGTCTTCCTGCTGTGAGTGGCGTTTTAGCGCATGCGCAGTAGATCGCGCATGTGCAGTAGATCGTACCGGCGAAATGATCCTACTGCGCATGCGCCGTTCAAAGCAGGAAGAAAATCGCGTAGAAGAAGATGTCGTCTGTGAAGTCCCTGGACTGGACCTGCGCAGAAGGGTAAGTAACAAGTTAGCGGCATTTGCCCAGCGGGACGAGTAGGCCAGGGGGGAGGAGGGAGGATGGGCAACAAACGGGAGGGGGGGTGGAGGTTTGCGCCGACTAGGTTTCCTTCCCCTTTAACTGTGGCCCTAAAACATTTGCAGTAATTTGCAGGCAAGCATTTGTGGCGAGGCAGAATAATAGGGGCGGTATTCCGGCTAGCTGCTTATCGGGGAGCACCGATCCCCAGCGCTCCGGTGCAGGCTCACATGTGTGCTCGCACTGGAGTGGAATATACGGGCAGGCGCTAGGACCGCACAGCCTTGGGGCGCCCGCCCACTAATCTGGCCCTGGTCATTTACTCACTCACTGCATCGGCCTCTACTAAAACAAATGTCTGGGAAAAGAAACAGGGAAGCTGCCTGTGTGAGAGATTTCGAATAACTACAAGGGGTCTGTTTTTGTCCCTCCAAAATCCCTCATCGAGTTAAATTGATTCGTGCATCGAAAAAATCCGGACTGCTGGGTTAATACACACAGGAGAATCCGTGCCGATCCACCGTTCCGACACGCAAACCAAGCTGCAATTAAGACGCCGCCACAATCCACCTCAAAGGGCAGTAACCGGCAAAAAGGCAGCCTATATATAATCAAGGATTTCCCTGTGCGTATCGCCCGGTAAGTGCAACAGCCCGCAGGGTCAAACCTAAGTTCCGTGCGTTACTTCACCATTACAGCTTTTCACTTTGTAGATTGAAGACACAACGATCCCCTCACCTTACGAAATGCGCCAATCACTTCTCTGACACGCACACTATCAAGAGATCCGTATGTGAGTAAAATAAATAGCGCATATTTCAATTTATAGAGGGTGATACACCATATACTGTATTCTATATCTAGGCATTCGGAAATCCATTCATTTATTATCAGCACACTGAATATTTGAAACATCTACTAAAACAGAGACTTATGAGCAGGGTCAGACTGGGCCGGCGGGACAACGGGAAAAAACCCGGTGGGCCCTGGCGTTGGTGGGCCCCTCCGTCCCAGACCAAGTCCCTGTCACTACTGGCCTGAAATGCCTCCTCCTGGCTCGATCTGATTTGGTAGAGATTACGCTCGAGCACGGGGGGTTATGGGGCCCAGAAGGGGCTTTGGGCGGTGGTTGGAGGGGGCCCCTAAGACAGCAGCTCCAATGGGCCTCTGGCTCCCCAGTCCGACCCTGCTTATGAGATGTTATCAATGTTAAAGGCACATTTTTCTATGACAGATGCTGTCACAAATAAAACCAAAGAGCCAATGAAACAATTTCTAACTATATAACAGAATTACGGTGCTTAGCAGAGAGCTGCCAGTTTGGAGAGTTCCTAAATGACCTATTGTGAGACAGATCAGTGTGCGATATCAAGGATGAGACCTTCTCATTGAGTCCAACTCAATACCAGCAGCTGCGTAGGACAAGGCCTTGGCTGCAGAAACGACACTGTGACAAATATATTCTACAGCGACCAGTGGGCACAACATAACGTCCAATCAGGGAGTCAGACAGCCATATCATATCCAACGTGTCATCACTAACGGCCCTGAATAAGCTGACATTACAAATGTTTTTCTACATGGCCATCGGTGCGAAATGGAGATTGATTGGCTGCATTTACCATAATAAGCTCAGAATTTATACTGTACATATTTGATACTAATATTCTCCCTCGTTATCAAAGCCAGAGTGAACACTCGGTGACTATAATGTCCCGTCCGTTGAACTCCTGGGAAGATGTGAGTAATGAGTACAACACACAGTGACTTGTTACCCCTAATAATTTCGAACAGTACTCAAAAAAGCATTTTGGGAAGGAACTGCTTCCCTCCAGTAGAAATGAACATCCATGAACCATGTTCTAGCTGGTGGGTCAGTAAAAAAGATCACTGAGGAATATCAACAGATTTTTTTTACGGATAATGTAGGAACTTACATGTGCCCAGGGTTGAACAGGGCTGTTGTAGAGGGGTTACACCTGGTGCAGAGGGCCGTCAGAGAGGGTTGTGTCAGTGGAGGGGGGTGTTGGAGGGGGGTTGTGTCTGGGGCCCCAGTTCAATGCTGTCTGTGCCATATGTTTTATGTCCAAAACTTTAAGCTAAACCTGAACTTATCACAACACAAGGAGTCCTCTGTCAAGTGGAACACATAAATGTGCCAGTTCATAAGCCTATTAATGATTTGAGAATCACAAAAATACACAGTAAATAAAGCTCTTAAACAATATAATGTGTCTCCTGTGAATTAACTCTTATCCACACTAGCTGGCGACAAGGTTTTACAAAACTTGATTTTAGCCTGCAAGCAGCTGTTGGTGGATGAGGCTTCTGCAGATGTCCAGACTATTATCACCCACCAGTTTAGAATTTCAACTGTACCAGGAATATTCCAATACTTTATTAAAAACATCCTATCCAGCATCCCTGGTATTGTGAAATATTTTGCTGCTATACCACAGTCACACTCCCTTCCCATAGACTATTATCCACTGTTACTATAGACACATCTCTCCCTACTATACCTGCTATCCCACAGTCACACTCCCTTCCCAGAGACTATTATCCACTGTTACTATAGGCACCATCTCTCCCTACTATACCTGCTATCCCACAGTCACACTCCCTTCCCAGAGACTATTATCCCACTGTTACTATAGGCACCATCTCTCCCTACTATACCTGCTATCCCACAGTCACACTCCCTTCCCAGAGACTATTATCCACTGTTACTATAGACACCATCTCTCCCTACTATACCTGCTATCCCACAGTCACACTCCCTTCCCAGAGACTATTATCCACTGTTACTATAGGCACCATCTCTCCCTACTATACCTGCTATCCCACAGTCACACTCCCTTCCCAGAGACTATTATCCACTGTTACTATAGGCACCATCTCTCCCTACTATACCTGCTATCCCACAGTCACACTCCCTTCCCAGACACTATTATCCCACTGTTACTATAGGCACCATCTCTCCCTACTATACCTGCTATCCCACAGTCACACTCCCTTCCCAGAGACTATTATCCACTGTTACTATAGGCAGGGCCGCCATTAGAAATCACGGGGCCCCGTACAACAAAATTTTTGGGGCCCCCTGGGCCCCGCCCACACTGACGACCAAGCTCCGCCCCATATCCCGCCCACATCGCAGTTAAAAGACCACACAGACATCAGCGCTAAAAAAGTAACCCCCCCCCCACACAAGTTGTAAAAAGCTATTGATGGTCAGGGCCCCCTTATAAAAAAAATTGGGGCCCCCAAAAAAAAAAATTAAATTTTTTTTTTTTTTAAAAACATTGGTGGCAGGGGCCCCCTGTTAAAAAAAACTTGGGGCCCCAACAAAAAAAAATGTAAAAAAACCTAAAAAATAAACAAACATTGGTGGCAGGGGCCCCCTTCTAAGTTAAAAACAAATTGGGGCCCCAAAAAAAATTTGAAAAAAAATTAATTTTTTTTTGAAAAAAAAAAAAACATTGGCGGCAGGGGCCCCCTTATAAGTTAAAAACAAATTGGGGCCCCAAAAAAAATTTGAAAAAAAATTAATTTTTTTTTGAAAAAAAAAAAAAACATTGGCGGCAGGGGCCCCCTTATAAGTTAAAAACAAATTGGGGCCCCAAAAAAAAAATTTGGAGAAAAAAAAATTTTTTTGAAAAAAAAAAAAATGGTGGCAGGGGCCCCCTTACAAGTTAAAAACAAATTGGGGCCCCAAAAAAAATTTAAAAAATAATAATTTTTTTTTGAAAAAAAAAAAAAACTGGTGGCAGCGGCCCCCTTACAAGTTAAAAAAATTTGGGGCCACCAAAAAGAAAATTAATTTTTTTTTTAAAAAAAAAAACCCAAAAAAAAACAATGGTGGCAAGGGGCCCCTTACGAGTTAAAAAAAAAATTGGGGCCCCAAAAACAAAAGTTTTAAAAAAAAGATTGGTGGCAGGGGCCTATAGAATATTAAAATAATACATTGGTGGCCAGGGGATTAAAACAAAAAAAACACAAACTGGTGTTCAGTAGAATTGAACTCATGGCTTCAGTACTTCAACTTCGCCTCCTTTCGTGACTTCGGGTCTTTTCACCGCTTCAGGACTTCGGCTTCGGCTGTTTTCGTGACTTCGGGTCTTTTCGGCGCTTCGTGACTTCGGCTTTTTCCGTGACTTCGGGTCTTTTCGTCGCATCGGCTTCGGCTTTTCGGCACTTCCGCATTCGGCACTGAAGAGGCAAGACGTACGGCTCGGGCGCTCGTAAGGGGGGCCCGGATCTTCAAAAAAATGCAGCGCTGCCGGGCCCCCCTTCATGCCCGGGCCCGGTACGCTTGTCCCCCCTGTCGCCCCCTGATGGCGGCCCTGACTATAGGCACCATCTCTCCCTACTATACCTGCTATCCCACAGTCACACTCCCTTCCCAGAGACTATTATCCACTGTTACTATAGACACCATCTCTCCATACTATACCTGCTATCCCACAGTCACACTCCCTTCCCAGAGACTATTATCCACTGTTACTATAGGCACCATCTCTCCCTACTATACCTGCTATCCCACAGTCACACTCCCTTCTCAGAGACTATTATCCCCACTGTTACTATAGGCACCATCTCTCCCTACTATACCTGTTATGCCACACTCCCTTCCCAGAGACTATTATCCACTGTTACTATAGGCACCATCTCTCCCTACTATACCTGCTATCCCACAGTCACAGAGACTTCCCAGAGACTATTATCCCACTGTTACTATAGGCACCATCTCTCCCTACTATACCTGCTATCCCACAGCCACACTCCCTTCCCAGAGACTATTATCCCACTGTTACTATAGGCACCATCTCTCCCTACTATACCTGCTATCCCACAGCCACACTCCCTTCCCAGAGACTATTATCCACTGTTACTATAGGCACCATCTCTCCCTACTATACCTGCTATCCCACAGTCACACTCCCTTCCCAGAGACTATTATCCCCACTGTTACTATAGGCACCATCGCTCCCTACTATACCTGTTATGCCACACTCCCTTCCCAGAGACTATTATCCACTGTTACTATAGGCACCATCTCTCCCTACTATACCTGCTATCCCACAGTCACAGAGACTTCCCAGAGACTATTATCCCACTGTTACTATAGGCACCATCTCTCCCTACTATACCTGCTATCCCACAGCCACACTCCCTTCCCAGAGACTATTATCCACTGTAGACACCATCTCTCCCTACTATACCTGATATACTACAGTCACACTCCCTTCCCAGAGACTATTATCCCACTGTTACTATAGACACCATCTCTCCCTACTATACCTGCTATCCTACAGTCACACTCCCTTCCCAGAGACTATTATCCCACTGTTACTATAGACACCATCTCTCCCTACTATACCTGCTATCCTACAGTCACACTCCCTTCCCAGAGACTATTATCCCACTGTTACTATAGACACCATCTCTCCCTACTATACCTGCTATCCTACAGTCACACTCCCTTCCCAGAGACTATTATCCCACTGTTACTATAGACACCATCTCTCCCTACTATACCTGCTATCCCACAGTCACACTCCCTTCCCAGAGACTATTATCCCACTGTTACTATAGACACCATCTCTCCCTACTATACCTGCTATCCCACAGTCACACTCCCTTCCCAGAGACTATTATCCCACTGTTACTATAGGCACCATCTCTCCCTACTATACCTGCTATCCCACAGTCACACTCCCTTCCCAGAGACTTTTATCCCACTGTTACTATAGGCACCATCTCTCCCTACTATACCTGCTATCCCACAGTCACACTCCTTTCCCAGAGACTATTATCCCACTGTTACTATAGACACCATCTCTCCCTACTATACCTGCTATCCCACAGTCACACTCCCTTCCCAGAGACTATTATCCACTGTTACTATAGACACCATCTCTCCCTACTATACCTGATATCCCACAGTCACACTCCCTTCCCAGAGACTATTATCCACTATTACTATAGGCACCATCTCTCCCTACTATACCTGCTATCCCACAGTCACACTCCCTTCCCAGAGACTATTATCCACTGTTACTATAGGCACCATCTCTCCCTGCTATACCTGCTATCCCACAGCCACACTCCTTTCCCATAGACTATTATCCACTGTTACTATAGGCACCATCTCTCCCTACTATACCTGCTATCCCACAGTCACACTCCCTTCCCAGAGACTATTATCCCACTGTTACTATAGACACCATCTCTCCCTACTATACCTGCTATCCCACAGTCACACTCCCTTCCCAGAGACTATTATCCCACTGTTACTATAGTCACCATCTCTCCCTACTATACCTGCTATCCCACAGTCACACTCCCTTCCCAGAGACTATTATCCCACTGTTACTATAGTCACCATCTCTCCCTACTATACCTGCTATCCCACAGTCACACTCCCTTCCCAGAGACTATTATCCACTGTTACTATAGACACCATCTCTCCCTACTATACCTGCTATCCCACAGTCACACTCCCTTCCCAGAGACTATTATCCCACTGTTACTTCTTTGGACCCCACTACAGATGACTCAAAAAATAGAATAATGTGTTGCTTTTGAAAGCAAAAGCCACACATTAACATCACAGTGAGTTCATATAACAAATGGAAAGAATATGTTATGTTATTAATATACAATGCCCTTGCCCTCCAGGTTGTACCAAATGCAGAATTACTGTAGGAGGACAGTAATATAAATCTCTATATTTAAACAAGAGACTACCCAAACAGAAGGAGATACTTACAGAGTTATCACACAGATCCACTGACTGATGTAAACTTTCAGCTTAACACTGCAGCATAATATGGAATTGAGTAATATCCTATTACAAATTTCCTGTATAAAACACACTGTTTTCATCTTCCTTCTTTATATTGTGTAATAAAAAGATCCTTGGGGGGGGGGGGCTTACCTTTGTGCCAGATGATAGCTTGAGAAAGTGCTCTGGATGGTCTATAGCCAGTGCAGCCATAAAAACTGAAAGAGAAGATGGGCAAAACTCAGAAGCACAAACCGAAAAGAGAGAAGATGCAGGAGAAAAGGCAATCACTAACACAAGCCAAGCCAGAACCACTATTCACAAGAAAGAAAGCAGAACACACTCCACACAAGATGGCGCCAACACACGAGCAGAGGAAACAGGCAACACACAACATGATCTCTCAGAAAAGGAGAGAGACCTGGAAGAAGAAACAGAGATCTCAACTTACTTACAGTAGCTTACCTGCCGTCAAAAACAGACATCCAGGAAATGTTGCAGGAGTTCATCTCAACCCTGAAAGAAGAATTAAGAGAGATAAAAAGGGACTTATTAACGTTATCCAACAGAACGGAAGACCTCAAGACTAATCAAAGTAAGCTGATCTCCAATCAAAGGAGCAAACATACAGCTTTACTATCACTTAACACACTATTAAACGAAATACAAAGGCAACTTGAGGGGGGAGAAATAACATACGAATAAGAGGGGTGCCAGAATCTGTTAAAAATTAGGAAATAATACCTGCCCTACTCCAAGTTTTCAATAGTATCCTAAACAGAGACTTATCCACCAATAGCTTGAGGCACGAATAAAGCAACAATTTTTTCACCATAATCGGAGTGCCGCTGAAGTATTTTCTTATCCACCAATAGAACAATTGCCACCTTTTTTTGTATGAAAATGGGTAGGGGACGGGTCAGCGACGTAGGGTGTGTGCCAGTGATGTTGGGGCGGGTCAGTGACATCAGAGGGCTGAGCGGGGTGACATGTCATTACCATGTCATTTACTTTAATGTTCAGTCCAGATTTCCTAATTTGTAAATTTGTACAGGAAATTTTCATCCGGGTAGTCCTTCCAAAAACCGGGCTGTCCGGGTGAAATCTGACTGGTGGAGACTCTAGCACCACTGAATGCATCGCAATATATCCTATGCTGTCTAAACAGTTTCACACTGAAAGAAGAAATTAGTCCAGGGATTTAAGTAACCCAACCTACAAGGAATCTTCTGTGAAACTATCCCAGGACATCTCAAGCACCACCTTAACAAAGTGCAAACTCCTCAAACCTGTGCTAGACATATAAATGGGAAAAAAAACATATGATATAGATAGGGATTCTCATTCTCTCTAACATCTACAAGAGAGGGACATCAAGCAACAATCTGATTTCCAAGGAATACAAAGAACTTTCTGCTTAAGATGCAGATACCCCAAATAGAACTCCCAGCAGATCTGAACTTCTCACAAGAAGGTGAATGGAGACAAGTCTATACTCCAAAAAGAACGTCTCACACACCAAAGACCCGAGGATCCAGGGACAGAGTCACCTCTCTGTGACCAGGAAGCCTGTTTACTTAACCCCTCACTGGGATGGTAACTATAACAAAACCCGCTTGGACTGTTGGACACTTAATTGCCTTGTAAGAGTAATTCATTAATCTTTAATATGAATTAAATTTTGTTAACATATGATAAGAAGTTGCAAAGTTATTATATCTTTCCAGTGACCCCACATACAAGGGGTAAACCCTAAAAGTTTAAGCTGTTAAGTGCAAGGTTAAATTGGTATACACTAGGTTCTATGCTTACTCTACCCATCTAGGTCATTACAGGTTTTACTGCCCTGGCTAGAAGGGACCTATACAGCATTGTATATTAACATGGTTTTAAACAGTGGATCCCATCAGCTGGGTAACCACAATACCCCACAAGCCAGTGCATCTGCAACCCCCACTGCATACAATTTACAGCCAGCCACAAGTCTGTGGAGGCACTGTTATATAAACCCAGTTAGTAAGTTTTCTACCCCCTCTATTTTTACGTGGGACTGGGAGTTTTCCAGATATACCAAGCTCAACACATTGGATTTCACCACGAGGAGCACCAACTGGCTCTATATAGTTCTGTCTCTTCATTGCTTCTCTCTGGGAATCCAATGCGGGGAAAAAACTTGTGAAAAGCGTACGAATATTCGAAGGATTGGGTTGATCTGGAACCATCCAATTTAGATATACCCCTAATTAATTATCTCTGGACCACCCCAGAGACACTCCCTAAAACAGCAAGGGTACACCCATTAATAGGGCCAACATTCAAATTTTGGTTCAATAATAGGGACATTAGTCTTCTCACAAAATTTCCTTATATATTGCAAGCGTTGGTAGATAACCCACTCTTTCAAACCAAGTATAGAACCAGGAGCATTTAGAAGATGGCAACAGATAGGAGGGAAGACCTACTAAAATAGCCGACTTTATAAAGAACAACAAAGTAATCCCATTAGCAGAAGTACAAAAAAGATGGGGTCTCCATCCTAGAGATGTTTGGAACTGCAACCAACTGCACTACTTTATAGAAAAAACAAAAGAAGCAGATTGAAATAAACCCCCAACAAATTAGGAAAGCATGATAGAACAAGCAGACATTGTTAGCAAACCAATCTCAACATACTACAAGCTCCTAGTAGGAAACAGTAAAATCCCCAAACAATTTGTTCACAAAGAATGGGAAAGAGACTTAAATATCACAATCACAGTACCGCTATGGGAGAAAACTCTGGCAGCAATACATTCAATAAATCGTCCAGAGCTGTAAGAGTAAAGGCCTCATACATGTGCCTATAAAAGCTCCCGTCAGACCGAGTCGGCAGCTTATTAGCTCGTCGACTGGTGTCCCCGATCGATATCTGAAGGAAAGTCGGGCAGATGCCGATTGGGTGAGCCGCATCTGTTCGTTGATGCGACCGCCCGTAGGGCCTATTATCGGATCGGCACGATATCACTCACCTCAATGTGGCCATTTCGGGGAGAGATCTGCTCATTTGGCAACATTGACAAACGAGCGGATCAACCTGTGTAAGTCCACTTTTAGAGAAATTAATTACAAATTGACCACTAGGTGGCACTACACACCAATATTTGAAATATTTAACCCTTTAAGTGCCAGCAGAATTTCACATTTTGGTTACGCGAAATGCCAGCCGTTTTTAAGCATTTTGTGCTCTCTCAGTTTAGGGGCATTTTCTGAGGGGAAACCTATAGTTTACCTAGGAAAACTATACATTGTTTTTTTCGGTAGAAACTGAGCTTTCTAAATCTGCCTGAGTTTTCATGTATTTCCACCTGTGCAAAAAAATTTATAGTGCTAAATAACAAAAAAAAATGAAAAATTACCATTTTTCATTGTATATCAATTTATACCAGAAAAATATTTCATTTTACAGATGAAAATCCAACTGATTTGGAAAGCCTTATGTCTCTCGAACGTGCCAATACCAGATATGTATAGTTTTAGGGAGATTTAGGATTTCTGTACAGCAAAAACTCCCGGCAGTATATTACTGAATTTTGAAAGCACTAAGGCAGAAAACGGCATGCTTTAGATTCCAAGGCAAAAAATCCTGAAACCATAGGTTTACCCCAGAAAACCATACATTTTTGAAAAGTACACATTCTGCCGATTACAAAATGGGTAACTATGTCTCTCTACTCCCAACTACCAAACAGAAAAGCTTGTCTGAACATAGCGGTTTTTCAAAATAAAATTCAAAATTTTGAAAAATCATTTCAAAGGTTTTATTTTGCTGCTCCGCATATCCCAAACTATATTACGTACCAAGAAAAAGCACCTGAAATATGATTGCCAGGGGTCCACTGAACAGTTTGATATCCATTATGCATAGGTTTACCAAAGTATCTGGCATTTAGAGACACAAATATGAAGTTAGCGCATCCAAATTGTTCAGGACTTTACTTCAGCTACTGAGAAATCAACACATTGACTGCATTTTTTGTGGGGTAAAAACACAGAAATATATGTTTACCCCCCAAACCCATATATTTTTGGAAAGAACACATTCTACAGAATCTAAAATGGGTACCCATGCCTTTCTGCTCCAAACTACTGAGTCGCAAGGCTTTCCCAAAATTGTCGGTTTTGGTGAAATATCTGAAAATTGCCTCAAAACTTCAACTTCCCAGCACCATATCACCCATGTATCATTACGTACTAAGAAAAAGCACCCTAAATATGATTGCCAGGGTTCCTCTGAACATTTTGGTGGCCATTGTTCATAAGTTTACCAAAGTATCTGGCATTTAGAGGCCCCAAAATGAAGTTAGCGCATACAAACAGTCCCGTGAGTAACTTCATCTAATGAGAAATCAACACATTGACTGCATTTTTGTGGGGTAAAAACACAGAAATATATGTTTACCCCCCAAAACCCATATATTTTTGGAAAGTACACATTCTACAGAATCTAAAATGGGTACCCATGCCTTTCTGCTCCAAACTACTGAGTCGCAAGGCCTTCCCACAATTGTCGGTTTTGGTGAAATATCTGAAAATTGCCTCAAAGCTTCAACTTCTCAGCACCATATCACCCATGTATCATTACGTACTAAGAAAAAGCACCCTAAATATGATTGCCAGGGTTCCTCTGAACATTTTGGTGGCCATTGTTCATAAGTTTACCAAAGTATCTGGCATTTAGAGGCCCCAAAATGAAGTTAGCGCATACAAACAGTCCCGTGGGTAACTTCAGCTAATGAAAAATCAACACATTGACTGCATTTTTGTGGGGTAAAAACACAGAAATATATGTTTACCCCCCAAAACCCATATATTTTTGGAAAGTTCACATTCTACAGAATCTAAAATGGGTACCCATGCCTTTCTGTTCCAAACTACTGAGTCGCAAGGCTTTCCCACAATTGTCGGTTTTGGTGAAATATCTGAAAATTGCCTCAAAGCTTCAACTTCTCAGCACCATATCACCCATGTATCGTTACGCACCAAGAAAAAACACCCTAAATATGATTGCCAGGGTTCCTCCAAACAGTTTGGTGGCCATTGTTCATAGGTTTACCAAAGTATCTGGCAGTTAGAGGCCTCAAAATGAAGTTAGCGCATACAAATAGTCCTGTGGGTAACTTCATCTAATGAAAAATCAACACATTGACTGCATTTTTGTGGGGTAAAAACACAGAAATATATGTTTACCCCCAAACCCATATATTTTTGGAAAGTACACATTCTACCGAATCTAAAATGGGTACCCATGCCTTTCTGCTCCAAACTACTGAGTCGCAAGGCTTTCCCACAATTGTCGGTTTTGGTGAAATATCTGAAAATTTCCTCAAAGCTTCAACTTCTCAGCACCATATCACCCATGTATCGTTACGCACCAAAAAAAAACACCCTAAATATGATTGCCAGGGGTCCTCCAAACAGTTTGGTGCCCACTGTGCATAGGTTTACCAAAGTATATGGCAGTTAGAGGCCCCAAATGAAGTTAGCGCATACAAATAGTCCTGTGGGTAACTTCAGCTAATGAAAAATCAACACATTGACTGCATTTTTGTGGGGTAAAAACACAGAAATATATGTTTACCCCCCAAACCCATATATTTTTGGAAAGTACACATTCTACCGAATCTAAAATGGGTACCCATGCCTTTCTGCTCCAAACTACTGAGTCGCAAGGCTTTCCCACAATTGTCGGTTTTGGTGAAATATCTGAAAATTGCCTCAAAGCTTCAACTTCTCAGCACCATATCACCCATGTATCGTTACGCACCAAAAAAAAAACACCCTAAATATGATTGCCAGGGGTCCTCCAAACAGTTTGGTGCCCACTGTGCATAGGTTTACCAAAGTATATGGCAGTTAGAGGCCCCAAAATGAAGTTAGCGCATACAAATAGTCCTGTGGGTAACTTCAGCTAATGAAAAATCAACACATTGACTGCATTTTTGTGGGGTAAAAACACAGAAATATATGTTTACCCCCCAAACCCATATATTTTTGGAAAGTACACATTCTACCGAATCTAAAATGGGTACCCATGC
This sequence comes from Xenopus laevis, assembly GCF_017654675.1. Classification (NCBI taxonomy): domain Eukaryota; kingdom Metazoa; phylum Chordata; class Amphibia; order Anura; family Pipidae; genus Xenopus; species Xenopus laevis. Next base: position 130,272,947 of record NC_054383.1, on the reverse strand, counting down.
CTTTCTGCTCCAAACTACTGAGTCGCAAGGCTTTCCCACAATTGTCGGTTTTGGTGAAATATCTGAAAATTGCCTCAAAGCTTCAACTTCTCAGCACCATATCACCCATGTATCGTTACGCACCAAAAAAAAACACCCTAAATATGATTGCCAGGGGTCCTCCAAACAGTTTGGTGCCCACTGTGCATAGGTTTACCAAAGTATATGGCAGTTAGAGGCCCCAAAATGAAGTTAGCGCATACAAATAGTCCTGTGGGTAACTTCAGCTAATGAAAAATCAACACATTGACTGCATTTTTGTGGGGTAAAAACACAGAAATATATGTTTACCCCCCAAACCCATATATTTTTGGAAAGTACACATTCTACCGAATCTAAAATGGGTACCCATGCCTTTCTGCTCCAAACTACTGAGTCGCAAGGCTTTCCCACAATTGTCGGTTTTGGTGAAATATCTGAAAATTGCCTCAAAGCTTCAACTTCTCAGCACCATATCACCCACGTATCGTTACGCACCAAAAAAAAACACCCTAAATATGATTGCCAGGGGTCTTCCAAACAGTTTGGTGCCCACTGTGCATAGGTTTACCAAGTATATGGCAGTTAGAGGCCCCAAAATGAAGTTAGCGCATACAAATAGTCCTGTGGGTAACTTCAGCTAATGAAAAATCAACACATTGACTGCATTTTTGTGGGGTAAAAACACAGAAATATATGTTTACCCCCCAAACCCATATATTTTTGGAAAGTACACATTATACAGAATCTAAAATGGGTACCCATGCCTTTCTGCCCCAAACTACTGAGTCGCAAGGCTTTGCCAAATTTGGCGGTTTTGGTAAAATATTTTGAAAATTGCCTCAAAGCTTCAACTTTCCAGCATCGTATTGTCCATGTATCATTACCAGCATAAAGCATCCTAAATATAAACATAGGGGTCTACTAAACAGTTTGATGCCCAATGTGCATAGATATACCAAACTATGTGGGGCACAGAGACCCCCAAATGACAATATGTATAGACATTTTCACGGCTGACGCGCTGGCTGCTGCAATATAACCACCCGGTGTGTGTATTATGCGACATTAGACCACCTAACAGTACAGAGACCCCAGAAAACCATATATTTTCAGAAAGTACACATTCTGACGAATCCAATATGGGTAAATATGTGTTCCTACTGCAAACTGTCAAACTGCAAAGCAATGCTGAACGTAACGGTTTTTATCAAATTTCTGAAAATCGTCACAAAGCTTGAATTTTACCCCATTATATGCCCCACATTTCGTAACTTATCAGCATAAAACATCCTGAATATGAACGCCAGGGGTCTACTAAACACTTTGATGCCCAATATGCATAGATATACCAAACTATGTGGCGCACAGAGACCCCCAAATGACAATAGTGTATACATTTTCACGGCTGATGCGCGCTGGCTGCTGCAATACAAGCACCTGGTGTGTGTAATATGCGACATTAGACCCCCCTAACAGTACAGAGACCCCAGAAAACCATATATTTTCAGAAAGTACACATTTTGACGAATCCAATATGGGTAAATATGTGTTCCTACTGCAAACTGTCAAACTGCAAAGCAATGCTGAACGTAACGGTTTTTATCAAATTTCTGAACATCGTCACAAAGCTTGAATTTTACCCCATTATATGCCCCACATTTCGTAACTTATCAGCATAAAACATCCTAAATATGAGCGCATGGGGTCTACTGAACACTTTGATGCCCAATATGCATAGATATACCAAACTATGTGGCGCACAGAGACCCCCAAATGACAATATGTATAGACATTTTCACGGCTGACGCGCTGGCTGCTGCAATATAACCACCCAGTGTGTGTATTATGCGACATTAGACCACCTAACAGCACAGAGACCCCAGAAAACCATATATTTTCAGAAAGTACACATTTTGACGAATCCAATATGGGTAAATAAGTGTTTCTACTGCAAACTGCCAAACTGCAAAGCAATGCTGAACATAACGGTTTTTATCAAATTTCTGAAAATCGTCACAAAGCTTGAATTCTACCCCATTATATGCCCCACATTTCGTAGCTTATCAGCATAAAACATCCTAAATATGAGCGCCAGGGGTCTACTGAACACTTTGATGCCCAATATGCATAGATATACCAAACTATGTTGCGCACAGAGACCCCCAAATGACAATATGTATAGACATTTTCACAGCTGACGCGCTGGCTGCTGCAATATAAGCACCTGGTGTGTGTATTATGCGACATTAGACCCCCCTAACAGTACAGAGACCCCAGAAAACCATATATTTTCAGAAAGTACACATTCTGACGAATCCAAAATGGGTAAATAAGTGTTTCTACAGCAAACTGCCAAACTGCAAAGCAATGCTGAACATAACGGTTTTTATCAAATTTCTGAAAATCGTCACAAAGCTTGAATTTTACCCCATTATGTGCCCCACATTTCGTAACGTATCAGCATAAAACATCCTAAATATGAATGACAGGGGTCTACTGAACACTTTGATGCCCAATATGCATAGATATACCAAACTATGTGGCGCACAGAGACCCCCAAATGGATATATAGTAGATAAAATTTACATAGGCAAAACAAAATAACACAGAACAGTGTGAAATGCAAATAAATCACCAAAAACTAATAAAACCACAAAAATCAATGCTTTTTTTTTTCACACTAGTGTAATCGGCCACCAGAATTACCGTTTGAATATTTTAGCTGGGCCAAATCGATTATACGGGCAGAAACAAGTGAACAACACAAATGCAGAGCTGAAAATGCAATAAAATGGCTAAAAATTCAATAAAATGGCTAAAAATGCACCAAAATACCCAAAATTGCAATATAACCACCAAAATAACATACAAAAGCTATTGCACAGTACGGTTAGCGAATACGCTATTCGGAACGGCAATAAAACATTTTTTTTAGCCCAAAAAGAGACGATGCGATAAGAAAAAAAAAAAAAAAAGCCACAAAGCCATATATGTACATATGCGTGTGCACAACGGGTAAATTGCATGTTATTTGCGCATGTGCGCGTGTGCAAGTGTACATGGGTGCTGTGAGTGTGTGTGACCCCCCCAATCCCCAAAAATCTATGTGTGAGTGTGTGTAAGTGTGAATGTAAGTGTATATTACTGTAATAAGTGTGTGTTGGTGTGTTTGTGTGTTTTTGTGTGTGTAAATGTTACACTTACCTGGGGTAGATGCTGCAGATCGATCAGAAAGGGTCCCACGCAGCAGATCTCCAGCTCCAACGATCATCAGCCATGTGGGGGCGGAGCTGGGCGGAAGTGCGGCGCAGGCAGCAGCAGGACGCATAGGAAACGCGTCCCTGCTGCTGCTTTGGGGCCCCTGGGCGATCGCGCCCCAGGGGCCACACGATCCCCTGCTCTGCTCGTTGTCTAGGGGCAGGGGATCGTGAAGGAGCGGAGCGAGCGGCTCTAACAGCCGCTCCTCCGCTCGCAAACCCGGAAGTGCTGCAGAACGTAGAATCTACGATCTGTGGCACTTTGGTCCTTTGATCCACAGAACGTAGATTCTACGTTCTGTGGCACTTAAAGGGTTAAATATAACCTCATTCCAGTCAGTGGGGTTTATTTCCATTTTTTAAATGTTTGTCAGTTTGGTTTGACTGATAAGCTATAAACTTACCTAGGACTTTAATTTAATCGTGGTCTGGTTGATATCATACACCGCAGCATTATCTACTCTTGGATAATAATATTTCCCATCTTCAGAAGTCACGTTGTCTATATGCAGGCTGCACATGAATTGTAATTTTGTAAGTGACGTGCTAGATGGGGCGAGGTGTTCCGATTGTCAAAAATCACATGATGCTCATCTTGATAGTAAACAAACCATAACACATGATATGGCTGATTGGAATAAGGACCGAAATGACATGGGATCTCCACACAGGAGCCCTTCAGTGCATCTGAAAAACACTTGTTGTCCACCTGACCCCACATGTGAAAGAAGAAGAGGAGGAAAACAAGTACAAACAAGAGAAGAAGAAAGACAAAAAACAAAAGATGATTCACCTCAGTGGGGGAATAAATTCCTTCCTGACTCCAAAATGGATCAGACTAGTCCCTGGATCAACTTGTACTATGAGCTATATTCCATAACCCTGACCCGTTTCGCTTCACCAAAAAATTCTCGAAATTCGCAAAACAGCAAAAAATTCATGAAACGCTTTGAAGTCAATGGCAGTAAGAATTATTTTAACGCGCGTAAATTTTTGTCACCCGCAATAATTTTTGCATGCGCGCCTATTTTGTCCAAATGCATTAAAGACATTGGCCATACAAATAATTTTCATGTGTGATGACTTTAATGTGCGCAGCTATTCTGGCACGTGCCCAAATTATTTTGATGAGACGGATCATTCACTGGCAAATTTTTCTGCAGGTTTGTGAATTTATTATTTTATTTGCCGGCAGCAAAATGAGGAAATTCGCCATTACTAGATGTCATTTTCAACAAGTTTTGTTAGACCTGGTAATAACTCGTTTTCATTCTTTAGCCTTCAAATAAGCTGATTGTACTTTACTCCTTATAACCACAAATATGGAACTTATCCTTCCGATGACTAGCTTGTTCTTCAGTTGGCTCCAAATCTGAACAATTTTGGTGATATCTTATGAACTGACCATGACGAATACTATTAATTGTATGCCTTGGGTAGCAACTGCTTACTCTAAGGTTTGTGTTTGGTAAAGTTTGGTGAAAACTTTTGATGTAATTGTACCCGAAGGCACATTTTCAAAAAAATCTAGTGATTACATTTAAAAAAATCTGTTAAACTTTGATTGAGCCACTTAAAGAAAGGACAAGTGGTGGGAGATACCCATTCCTGTAAAGCCAACCCCTGCACAGGCTTTCAATGTGATACTAATGGAGTCATAAATTAACTATAAACAAGGGAAAACACGTTTATTGGGACACAGTGCATTTAGGGGTGGGATGGACATGAAGATAGCAGCTGTCCATCCTTGAGGATAGACCACCCTTGCCTAATTTAGTCACTGCACTCCAAAGACAGTTCCTGCATCTCCACTGAATGTATAATATATATCAGAAGATCAACATATTACATATGTACAGTGCAATAGTACTTTCTGAAATGCTATATGATATTTTACCTTTAAAAAGAAAGAAGAAGGAAATCTTCATAAAATTAATCATCAGTGATCAAAATGGACTATCTCTTTCCTAAAATAAAATTTGTTAAGTCAAGTCAAAGTCAATGTAAACTTTATTGTCATCTCAGCAGTATATGAATACATAGTGAGATGAGACTACGTGGCTCCAGCTAGTACATATCACAAAAAGGCACTTAAAAATAAACAATAAATATGTAAACATGAAATGTGCAATATTTTGGCAGAAATTGGATATATACATGTGTAAACCTTTAGAATTGTGCAAATAAATGAACAGTTCACAAAGTTAAATTCACAGTTCAGGTGTGTCTGGAATGTAGTGGGAGGACAGGCAGTGAGTTGAGGAGTCTTATAGCTTGTGGAAAAAAGCTTTCATGCAGCCTGGTTGTTCGGGCTTTAATACTGCGAAAGCGTCTGCCGGATGGGAGCAGCATGAACAGTCCGTGTGAGGGGTGTGTGGAGTCCAGTGCAATGCAGGAGGCCTTTCTTACACAGCGCTTGTGGAAGATGTCCTGCAGTGATGGAAGAGCCGCTCCAATGATGTTGCCAGCTGCTCTGACAGTCCTCTGTAGACTTTTCCGGTCAGCAGAGCTGGCACTAATGTACCAGATGGAGATGCAGCTCGTCAGGACGCTCTCTATTGTGCCCCTGTAGAACACTGTGAGGGTGGGAGGCGGAAGGCTGGCCCGTTTCAGTCGTCTTAGGAAGTGAAGACACTGCTGAGACTTTTTGGTGATGGAAGCGGTGTTGGTGGTCCAGGTGAGGTCATCAGAGATGTGGACTCCCAGGAATTTGGTGTTCTTTACTGTCTCTACTGTGGAGCCGTTGATGTTGAGTGGTGTGTGAGCAGGGCGAGTTTTCCTGAAGTCGACGATCATCTCTTTCGTTTTATCCACATTCAGTGACAGGTTGTTCTCACTGCACCAGACTGCCAGCTGCTGAACCTCATCTCTGTACGCCGACTCGTCATTGTGGTTGATGAGCCCCACCACAGTTGTGTCATCGGCGAACTTGATGATGTGGTTCGAGCTGTGTCTCGCTATGCAGTCATGTGTCAGCAATGTGTACAACAACGGGCTGAGAACACATCCTTGAGGAGCTCCTGTGCTCAATCTGATGGTACTGGAAGCGTTGTGGCCAATACGAACAGATTGAGGCCTCTCTGACAGAAAGTCCAAGATCCAATTGCACAAGAGGTACTCAATCCCAGCTCTCTTAGTTTCCCACTCAGCCTTTGAGGGATGATGGTATTGAATGCTGAGCTAAAGTCTATAAACAGCATTCTCACATAACTGTCTTTCTTGTCCAGATGAGTTAGTAAGAGGTGGGGTACAGACGATATGGCATTCTTAGTTGACCTGTTTGGCTGATATGCAAATTTTAGTGGGTCAAGTGAGCGGGGGAGGGTGCTCTTGATGTGTGCCATCACAAGTCTCTCAAAGCATTTCATGATGACCGGGGTTATTGCAACTGTTATTGTATAAACTGGCATGAGACAAGTCCTCTAGAGCCTCCTAGAAGAACTGATTGGGGCCAATGCTGAGACTTGAAGTCCCTCTGCCTTTATTACTAGTCAGTGCACAGATTCCCTGGAAAGCAGTGGAAATATAAGCCCCCAGAATCCATCACTTCCCAGTGGAACAAGGTTAGGGCAGGTTTAAATTACTTTCAGCCTAAGGGAGCTGGTCCCAGCAAACAGAGAAAATGTATCATGGTTTCCTTATCAGGTAGGTGTGGGTAAAAATGAAAAAGATATAACAAGGCTCAAAGTGCCATGGATATTTGGTCATGGATTTTATGCCATTGAATTGCACTAAGGTATATTTTACTGCTTAATTTGTTAGTATGTTGTTTACGGTTTGTATTAAAACAACTGGCTCACAAGGTGTAAATAAAAATAGCATGTCATTAGCATGGTTTTTCTGGAGTAAAGAAAATCTTGAAAGTAGACCTTGAATTCCCCATTATGTGCCAATGTGTCCTCTGGGCATTTGCATAACTAGGCCTTACAGCAATTTTAGGGATTTACTAAACTTTGGGAAAAATACATTTTTCTCAGTGTCCCACTTGGCCCCTATACATCCTTGCCCCCTACACCCCATTATTCACAAGGTCGGCTATTTCTATAGTTACACCCCTGCCTATGGAACATTTTGTCATTTTGGAGGATTTCCCATCATGCTTGTTCAAAGTTCAAACCAAGACGTGTCAAGGTTCTTAAATAACCAAACCCTTCTACAGCTGGTGAAAGGTGTGATAGAAACATCCACACTGGGGTTTTACATGTGGGAAGTGTTTACTTTGGTTTCCTGGACTGTTGTTTTATGGGATTCCCATAGCCAGTGAGTAAGCAGGACTTTGAGCACTTTGATGCCATGTTTTAGAACAGAGGGTTAAACCATACTGCATTCAGAGGCGTAACTATAGAGAAAGCAGACCCAGCAGTCGCAGGCGGGCTCAGGGAATAGGGGACCCAGACTGTGGGGTCTTCTTCCTCTGTAGCTAATAAAAAAACCCTCCTCCCCAGCCGCTCTCTTACCTGCGGCGAGGAAGGGGGCGCATGTTGGGCGGAAGTGGGCGGAGGCAGGGCAGGAGTGGAAGGATCAGAAATGGGAGTGGGTGGAGCACAGGCAGGATGGGAAGTGGGCTGGAGGATGGGGATCGAGTGTGCCGGACCCCTCTTAAGACTTTTTTTGCAGGGGGCCCAGCTCACTCTAGTTAAATCACTAACTACATTGCTACAAATGTTAATGATATGAAAGGTATGTGTAAATACAGTGGAAATCCAAAATACTTGATACTGCTGTTTAAAGACAACTTTTCTCAAATGAGTTACTGAGTAAAGAAACTCACAGGATTTTAAGGTGAAGTATTTCTGCCTGCTGAAACCATACCTGCATGGAGAAAGTCACTCACCACAACACTGGGCTTTTATCCTTTTTCTTAGCCTTCAATGTGGTCCTTCCCCACAAATATGAACATATGCAAGGGGTTTCTCATGTAGCCTTGGTTGCAGTTCCTTCCTAGTGTTGTTCCTGCTGACTGACCAAGTAGGCAAGTCAAGGTGGCCATAAACGCACAGATAATATCGTACAAAACAAATTTTCGGACGATATTTGGTGTGTGTATGGTGGGAAAAGTGCTGAGCTTTATCAGCAGAAGACTTGTATATCGGTCAACTCGTCGAGAAATATTGTGATGTTTTTAGGCTTACCTTTTAATTATTTCTTGTGGTTCATTGATGTTTTCTCCTCTATAGATATATTTGTTTTTCTGTTGGGCTCTTAATGTGCTCTATTGTTTTCTTGTGTATAGTGATGGGTGAATTTGCACCGTTTCGCTTCGCTGGAAAATTTGCGAATTTCGTGCGAAATTCATGAAAATTCGCGAAACGGCGCCGGCGTCTCGTTTTTGACGCCGGCGCCCGTTTTTGATGCCGGCACCCGTTTTTGACGCCGGCCGTTTTTTTCGCAAATTTTTGCGGGCGTTTTGCGAATTTATTCGCTGGCAGCGAATTGCGCAAATTCGCCGCGAATTCACGCCTGGCGAATAAATTTGCCCATCACTACTTGTGTAACGTAAACATATATTTTTGTATTTTTTATATCTTTAGCTGTTTCCTATTATAACTACTTTATAGGACACTCTGCTGTGTTACACTGGGAATACTGAGTTAATGCAAAGTCTGATATATGTGGGTCAGATAAAATGTATTATTTTGTTTCCAAGGTGGTATAGCATGGAACTGAAATTTCTTTGATAGTAAGGAGACCTGGATTTGACAGTAGAGATGTCGCGAACTGTTCGCCGGCGAACTTGTTCGCGCGAACATCGGGTGTTCGCGCTCGCCGGAAGTTCGCGAACGTCGCGCGACGTTCGCCATTTTGGGTTCGCCATTGTTGGCACTTTTTTTTGCCCTCTCACCCCAGACCAGCAGGTACATGGCAGCCAATCAGGAAGCTCTCCCCTGGACCACTCCCCTTCCCTATAAAAACCGAAGCCCTGCAGCGTTTTTTCACTCTGCCTGTGTGTGCTGAAGAGATAGTGTAGGGAGAGAGCTGCTGCCTGTTAGTGATTTCAGGGACAGTTGAAAGTTTGCTGGCTAGTAATCGTTTTGATACTGCTCTGTTATTGGAGGGACAGAAGTCTGCAGGGGTTTGAGGGACATTTAAGCTTAGGTAGCTTTGCTGGCTAGTAATCTACCTTCTACTGCAGTGCTCTGTATGTAGCTGCTGTGGGCAGCTGTCCTGCTTCTGATCTCATCTGCTGACTGCTGCAATAACAGTAGTCCTTGTAAGGACTGCTTTTATTTATTTTTTTGTTGTTTTACTACTACTACTACTACTACTATAAGAGCCCAGTGCTATTAGTCTAGCAGTGTTGGGGAGTGGGACTGGTGTGCTAATCTGCTGCTCCTAGTAGTTCAGCAGCACCAACTTTAATTTTTTTTTTTAATATTCATTTTTTTTTATTTTACTTTTTTTTATTTTACTACCGCTGTAGTAGTGTATAAGTTGACCTTTTAGGCATTATTTGCCCTGTAGGCATTATTTGCACACTGTTTTCTTCAACCCGCCATCTAGCTGTGTGACCTTGTTCACATTCTGTCTAAATATCCATAATATTACCGTCTCCAGAAAAAACACCGGAGTGACTTTTTCAAGCAGCCATAATATATTTTACGTAATCCGTATCCACCGCTGTAGTAGTGTATACGTTGACCTTGTAGGCATTATTTGCACAGTGTTTTCTTCAACCCGCCATCTAGCTGTGTGAGCTTGTTCACATTTTGTCTAAATATTGATAATATTATCGTCTCTAGAAAAACCACTTGAGTTACTTTTTTTCAAGCAGCATTCATATATTTTACGTAATCCGTATCCACCGCTGTAGTAGTGTATACGTTGACCTTGTAGGCATTATTTGCACAGTGTTTTCTTCAACCCGCCATCTAGCTGTGTGAGCTTGTTCACATTTTGTCTAAATATTGATAATATTATCGTCTCTAGAAAAACCACTTGAGTTACTTTTTTTCAAGCAGCATTCATATATTTTACGTAATCCGTATCCACCGCTGTAGTAGTGTATACGTTGACCTTGTAGGCATTATTTGCACACTGTTTTCTTCAACCCGCCATCTAGCTGTGTGACCTTGTTCACATTCTGTCTAAATATCCATAATATTACCGTCTCCAGAAAAAACACCGGAGTGACTTTTTTCAAGCAGCCATAATATATTTTACGTAATCCGTATCCACCGCTGTAGTAGTGTATACGTTGACCTTGTAGGCATTATTTGCACAGTGTTTTCTTCAACCCGCCATCTAGCTGTGTGAGCTTGTTCACATTTTGTCTAAATATTGATAATATTATCGTCTCTAGAAAAACCACTTGAGTTACTTTTTTTCAAGCAGCATTCATATATTTTACGTAATCCGTATCCACCGCTGTAGTAGTGTATACGTTGACCTTGTAGGCATTATTTGCACACTGTTTTCTTCAACCTGCCATCTAGCTGTGTGACCTTGTTCACATTCTGTCTAAATATCCATAATATTACCGTCTCCAGAAAAAACACCGGAGTGACTTTTTTCAAGCAGCCATAATATATTTTACGTAATCCGTATCCACCGCTGTAGTAGTGTATACGTTGACCTTGTAGGCATTATTTGCACAGTGTTTTCTTCAACCCGCCATCTAGCTGTGTGAGCTTGTTCACATTTTGTCTAAATATTGATAATATTATCGTCTCTAGAAAAACCACTTGAGTTACTTTTTTTCAAGCAGCATTCATATATTTTACGTAATCCGTATCCACCGCTGTAGTAGTGTATACGTTGACCTTGTAGGCATTATTTGCACACTGTTTTCTTCAACCCGCCATCTAGCTGTGTGACCTTGTTCACATTTTGTCTAAATATTGATAATATTATCGTCTCTAGAAAAACCACTTGAGTTACTTTTTTTCAAGCAGCATTCATATATTTTACGTAATCCGTATCCACCGCTGTAGTAGTGTATACGTTGACCTTGTAGGCATTATTTGCACACTGTTTTCTTCAACCCGCCATCTAGCTGTGTGACCTTGTTCACATTCTGTCTAAATATCCATAATATTACCGTCTCCAGAAAAAACACCGGAGTGACTTTTTTCAAGCAGCCATAATATATTTTACGTAATCCGTATCCACCGCTGTAGTAGTGTATACGTTGACCTTGTAGGCATTATTTGCACAGTGTTTTCTTCAACCCGCCATCTAGCTGTGTGAGCTTGTTCACATTTTGTCTAAATATTGATAATATTATCGTCTCTAGAAAAACCACTTGAGTTACTTTTTTTCAAGCAGCATTCATATATTTTACGTAATCCGTATCCACCGCTGTAGTAGTGTATACGTTGACCTTGTAGGCATTATTTGCACAGTGTTTTCTTCAACCCGCCATCTAGCTGTGTGAGCTTGTTCACATTTTGTCTAAATATTGATAATATTATCGTCTCCAGAAAAACCACTTGAGTTACTTTTTTTCAAGCAGCATTCATATATTTTACGTAATCCGTATCCACCGCTGTAGTAGTGTATACGTTGACCTTGTAGGCATTATTTGCACACTGTTTTCTTCAACCCGCCATCTAGCTGTGTGACCTTGTTCACATTCTGTCTAAATATCCATAATATTACCGTCTCCAGAAAAAACACCGGAGTGACTTTTTTCAAGCAGCCATAATATATTTTACGTAATCCGTATCCACCGCTGTAGTAGTGTATACGTTGACCTTGTAGGCATTATTTGCACAGTGTTTTCTTCAACCCGCCATCTAGCTGTGTGAGCTTGTTCACATTTTGTCTAAATATTGATAATATTATCGTCTCTAGAAAAACCACTTGAGTTACTTTTTTTCAAGCAGCATTCATATATTTTACGTAATCCGTATCCACCGCTGTAGTAGTGTATACGTTGACCTTGTAGGCATTATTTGCACACTGTTTTCTTCAACCCGCCATCTAGCTGTGTGACCTTGTTCACATTTTGTCTAAATATTGATAATATTATCGTCTCTAGAAAAACCACTTGAGTTACTTTTTTTCAAGCAGCATTCATATATTTTACGTAATCCGTATCCACCGCTGTAGTAGTGTATACGTTGACCTTGTAGGCATTATTTGCACACTGTTTTCTTCAACCCGCCATCTAGCTGTGTGAGCTTGTTCACATTTTGTCTAAATATTGATAATATTATCGTCTCTAGAAAAACCACTTGAGTTACTTTTTTTCAAGCAGCATTCATATATTTTACGTAATCCGTATCCACCACTGTAGTAGTGTATACGTTGACCTTGTAGGCATTATTTGCACACTGTTTTCTTCAAACTGCCATCTAGCTGTGTGTATTATCGTTTCCAGAAAAAACAACTGAGTTTTTGTTGTTGTTGTTTTTTTAAAAATAATGCCAGGCAAAGGCAGGCCGCCACGCAGAGGCCGTGCTAGGGGCCGTGCTGCTATGCAATCCTGTGGCCCTAGCAAATTGCCCAGTTTTAAAAAGCCAATGACCCTGAACTCCCAAAATGCTGAAGAGGTAGTTGACTGGCTTACACAGCACACCCCATCCTCTACCGTTTCTAACTTTACCACAACATCCTCCTCATCCTCCACTGCTATGGCCACCCCACGTAACACTTCCTCCACCACCGGTGCCCCTTCTTCACTGGAGTCAGAGGAGTTATTTTCCCATGAGTTTCTTGAACTGAGTAATGCGCAACCATTATTGCCAGAAGAAGATGAAGGAGATGAGGACCTTACACCAGATTTAATTCTGGCAGAGAACACGATAGAGATGGACATAATGAGTGATGAGGAGGAGGTCCCCGCTGCTGCTTCCTTCTGTGATGTGTCAGAAGAAATTGATGCATCTGAGGAGAATGATGATGAGGAGATTGATGTTTTGTGGGTGCCTAGTAGAAGAGAGCAAGAGGAGGGTAGTTCAGATGGAGAGACGGAGAGTCAGAGAGGCAGTAGGAGAATAAGACTTAGAAGAAGCAGGGAGGACAGCCCGCAGGGATCAGTAGGGCAACAACATGTATCGGCACCTGTGTTCAGCCGGCCAACGCACCCGCCATTGCCGCCAATGCCGCCAACTTCTACTGTTACCGCCAGATCGCACACTTCCAAAAAGTCAGCAGTGTGGGATTTTTTTAATGTGTGTGCCTCTGACAAAAGCATTGTAATTTGCAATGAGTGCAGTCAGAAACTGAGCCTTGGTAAGCCCAACAGCCACATAGGTACAACTTCTATGCGAAGGCACATGAGCGGCAAGCACAAAGCACTTTGGGAGCAACACCTCAAAGGCAACAGGCAAACTAAAAGCCACACTCCTTCTGGTCCAGCATCTTACTGCTCTACCTCTGCTCTCCTTGACCCGTCTGAACCACCCTCCACTCCGCCTTCCACCTTGACCACCTGTTCCCATTCCCAGTCATCTGCCACCAGCCAAGTTTCTGTGAAGGCCATGTTTGAGCGTAAGAAGCCAATGTCTGACTGTCACCCCCTTGCCCGGCGTCTGACAGCTGGCTTGTCTGCACTCTTAGCCCGCCAGCTTTTACCATACCAGCTGGTGGACTCTGAAGCCTTCCGCAAATTTGTAGCAATTGGGACACCGCAGTGGAAGGTACCCAGCCGCAATTTTTTTTCTAAAAAGGGAATACCACACCTGTACCAACATGTGCAGAGCCAAGTTACCGCATCTCTGTCACTTAGTGTTGGGCCAAAGGTCCATATGACTACTGACGCATGGTCCTCCAAGCATGGTCAGGGCAGGTATGTCACCTACACTGCCCACTGGGTGAACTTGGTAATGGCTGGGAAGCAGGGAATGGGTAGCTCAACAACAACAGTGGAGTTGGTGTCACCGCCACGGATTGCACGCGGTTCTGCCACCACCTCTACTCCTCCATCGCTCTCTACCTCGTCTTCTTCCTCTTCTTCTTCTTACTCTGCTGCTGGGTCCTCCTTCTCCTCCTCCACACCTGTGCACCCCCAGCTCCCCCTAGGCTATTCGACGTGCCAGGTACGCCGTTGTCACGCTGTCTTGGGGATGACGTGCCTGGAAAGCAAAAACCATACCGGATCTGTACTCCTGTCATCTCTGCAGTCACAGGCCGATCGGTGGCTGACCCCACACCAACTGCAGATCGGAAAAGTGGTGTGTGACAATGGAAGCAATCTGTTGGCAGCGTTGAGACTGGGCAATTTAACACATGTGCCCTGCATGGCACATGTGTTAAATTTAATAGTCCAAAGTTTTGTCTCCAAGTACCCAGGATTCCAGGACGTTCTCACCCAGTCCAGAAAGGTGTCGGCCCATTTCAGACGTTCCTACACAGCCATGGCACGCCTTGCTGACATTCAGCAGCGCTACAACATGCCAGTCAGGCGTTTGATTTCTGACAGCCAGACTCGCTGGAATTCAACGCTCCTTATGTTGGAACGTCTGCTGCAACAACAAAGGGCCGTCAACGAGTACCTTTTTGAACTGGGTGGTAGGACTGGATCTTTTTTTCCCCCCGTTACTGGGTGCTTATGCGCGATGCCTGCAGGCTCATGCGACCTTTTGAAGAGGTGACAAATATGGTCAGTCGCACCGAAGGCATTGACCTTGTAGGCATTGTTTGCCCAGTTTTTTTGGCCGCAGCCACTGAAGCACAGAGGCCAGAAAAAATATGCCATATAAATGCTGAAAATAGTCATTTTTTGCCATACGTTGACTCAACGTATATGGCAAAAAATGACTATTTTCAGCATTTATATGGCATATTTTTTCTGGCAACTGTGCTTCAGTGGCTGCGACCAAAAAAACTGGGCAAACAATGCCTACAAGGTCAACGTATGGCAAAAAATGACTATTTTCAGCATTTATATGGCATATTTTTTCTGGCAACTGTGCTTCAGTGGCTGCAACCAAAAAAACTGGGCAAACAATGTCTACAAGGTCAACGTATGGCGAAAAATGACTATTTTCAGCATTTATATGGCATATTTTTTCTGGCAACTGTGCTTCAGTGGCTGCGTCCAAAAAAACTGGGCAAACAATGCCTACAAGGTCAACGTATGGCAGTTGTTTAAAGAGAACAGTAGATTACTAGCCAGCAAAGCTACCTAAGCTAAAATGTCCCTCAAATCCCTGCAGACTTCTGTCCCTCCAATACAGAGCAGTATCAAGCAGATTACTAGCCAGCAAACTTACTATCATCTGTCCCTGAAATCACTAACAGCTCTCCCCCTACACTATCTCTTCCAAGCACACACAGGCAGATTTTTCAGATACATTTTTGCCCTTGATCCCCCTCTGGCATGCCACTGTCCAGGTCGTTGCACCCTTTAAACAACTTTAAAATCATTTTTCTGGCCAGAAATTTTTTTTTTAGATGTTAAAGTTCGCCTTCCCATTGAAGTCTATGGGGTTCGCGAACCGTTCGCATTTTTGCGCAAGTTCGCGAATATGTTCGCGAACTTTTTTTCCGACGTTCGCTACATCCCTATTTGACAGTAACTTTATACTAAAGTGCTGCACTTGACGACCGCTCATATATATGTTTTATAATGTTTCTAAAGCATTTTGTCTTCTAATTATTTCCCATCTCTTCAATTGAGGTCAGTATCATTGTTAAATAACATGACGGTTTATTGTGGGTAAATCAGGAGATAAACTTCTCAGAGAGAGTCTTATCTGGGCACCACTGTTCTGTCACACGGTGATGTACTTGCAGCCATATCAGATTCACACCCAGCAGACAGAATAAGGAAGCTTGAGTACACACGGAACAAGTGAATGAACTACTCGGTAGTAAGTTGGAGCGACACTTTGAAAGAACTGGACAAAGCAGCAAAGACTGCTTGACCAACCCATTGCCTAAATTCTACGTGGATAAGAAAGGATCACATTGAAAGCTATGGTCAAAAGCTCCAGTGTTATGGTGAGAGATACTCTATATGTGGCTTGTTTGGCATAGGCAGAAGTATCTTTAATTCACTTGACCGAAGGGACAGGCCATTTCGATGTCTTGTTCTCGAGATAATTTCATTTTGAGGGACATTCTATGGCTCTGGAGCCATCAGACCTTAGAAAGTAGATAAAATATATGAATAATTGCTTGTGTGTGATTTATGTTAGATGACATAAAAAATCTGATACTGGTATGGGATCCTTTATCTGGAAACCCGTTATTCAGAAAGTTCCTAGTTACGGAAAGGCCGTCTCCCATAGACTCTGTTTTATACAAATAATAATTTTTAAAAATCAATTCCTTTTTCTGTGTAATAATAAAACAGTAGCTTGTACTTGATCCCAACTAAGATTTAATTACTCCTTATTCAAAGCAAAATCAGCTTTTTGAGTTTATTTAATGATTTTCTAGTAGACTTAAGTTATGAAGATCCAAATTTAGTAAAGAATGGTTATTCAGAAAACCCCAGAGCTAGGTATTCTGTATATCTTTCTATATAGAGGAACGCCTAACCGTCTTTTGTGTACTATGGGGTGATGAGTAACTTGATGAGTCTTTAATCTATTTTTTTTTGTATTGAAGGCTGATATCTTGTGTTCATGTTTACTAGAGTTTTGACTGACCCAAATGGGTCTAGGGAGTTACATATTTTTTAATTGCATTCACAAGATTATGATTATCACTAAGGCTGTGACCTAGCATGTATTTTACTGACCCGGTCGGTAAAAATGAAACTTGATGCCAAAGTTATTTATAGGGCAACATGATAAAATATAGAAAGGCTGTTTTTCCCCCCAGAAAAGATGGCAACCTAATTATTATACAGTGTAGTGGTTTCCCCCACCATGGAGTCCACCTGGTCAAAATACAGCATCAAAGAGCCCAAAGTAACACCCACTTGCTGACATCAGGAATCACATGAACTTGCCATGAAAGGGGAATTTTTTATGGTTCTTGGATAAAAATTGAAGCACAATTTTAGTTGAAAGACAAATGAGAATGTGGAAGATTAAGCAATTTCCATTCAAGCAATGCTTGGGGTTGTTTGAGCATCTTGGCACATCCTGTATTGAGCAGAGATAAAATATGTTTGGGAAAAAGCCCAAGATATGAATATATGCCATAGAAAATGTTGTTGCTATATAGGAAGTCCAGGGAGTAGTGATTGGCGAATTTATGCGGCAGGCGTGAATTCACTGTGAATTTGCGTGATTCGCCGCTGGTGAATAAATTCGCGAAACGGGCGAGAAAATTCGCTGATGAAAATTCGGCATCAGTTTTTTGGACGCTGACGCATTTTCGCCAAAAAAACAAGACACGCGAATTTTTCACCGTTTCGCGAAATTCACCCATTACTACCAGGAAGCCCAGTGGTGTATTGACTCCCAAATACCTCAGTATGTCTATATAGAAAATATCTTATTCTGAAAGCTTAGAGGAAATTAGTTTGCTCTGAGGGCTATTAACATCTAGTCTATTTTTCAAAGATAAAGCCATTAACAAAATGCTCTCAATATATCCTTCTGCTTGGCTAGTGGCATAGAATTATTTGTATTTACCCTGCCTTCATCCAGAGGGAGCCCTTGCAAACAGATTGTAGAATGGTTTGGTGTTACTCTCTGTAGCATAACCATTTACTCTAAGCATATGAACATGTTGTGTGGCAATGCTTTTTTAAATTAAAAGTAAACACATGACTTGTACCTGCATCCACGGGTACCTTCCTTCTCTTCTATGATACTATACAAGTAAAGGCTCCTTACATGGTGGGCACAATTGTCCCTGCTAGAGAGACATTCTTTGCAATCCACACGCCACAACGAATTTGCACTGAATACCTTACTCCCCCTAGTAAATGAGTCATTAAGTTAATATTAAGAATTTCTAACTCCCATCCCTTTCTAGTAAGAATAAGAGTTAAGGTGATTAACAACCCCTTTGATATATAGGCAAGGATATAATGAATGCCTGCCACCATATACCTGTTAATTATAGATGTTTCATGGTAGAAATTGCCAGAAGACTTACACTCGTATGGTTAAAAATAATAATATTTTCACTGTAGGGCTATGCAACAGCAATAACGTTACAAAGACGAATATATACCATCTTATAAATCCAGATTTATGTTCTGTGTTATGTTCAGAAGCATGTATTTTGTTTTTAACAGGAGAGAAATAATCCGTCTGAAACATTTTGGGCAATGGTGATTCATTTTCTTCAGATCTGCTTCCTCCTTCTTTTAAAAGGTAAAATATGAGACCACCTTTAAGAAAACAACATTGCACATTTCTCATACAGTAAATTGATCTCATGATATATTATATGCTCAGTGCAGGGACTCTCTTTATAAATAATTCACCTAAACAAAGGTTATTGTCTGGATACTTGGGAGCACGTGTCTACCATAACTGTATCTTCAATGGACCACTATGAGCATAACCAGTTATATGCACTGTATCCAAGTCAAGCAGTTTTCCCATACTCATTTTATTTATGATTCCATTAGAAGTAGGGATGCACCGAATCCACTATTTTGGATTCGGCTGAACCCCTGAATCCTTTGCGAAAGATTCGGCAGAATACTGAACCAAATTCAAATCGGGGTGGGAAAGGGAAAACATTTTTTACTTCCTATTTTTGTGACAAAAAGTCACGTGATTTCCCTCCCCACCCTAATTTGCATATGCAAATTAGGATTCGGATTTGGTTCGGCTGGACAGAAGGATTCGGAATCCGAATCTTGGCTAAATCCCGAACCGAATCCTGGATAGAAGACCTTTGAAAACCCTGCAAAAAGTCTGAAAAAGGGGTGAGTTCTACAGGAGCTGGTTTAACCGAAATGTGCATCGCCCAGCAATAGTCCATTCCTTGAGTAGATCACGTCTGTTGCGATGTCAACACTATCAGTATTTTAGTAAGGCAGCTACAGTAAGTTACAGATGAATGACTGAAATCAAGAAGAGGGAAAGAGTAGAGTAAAATGTAGGGAAAATGAGAAGATACTGATAAAGTGAGCAGCAAAGACAATGGGAGGTGCAGAAGAGGTAGAATAGAAAGCACAAGAGAGATGAAGTGTGAATTAAGCCTACATTAAAATAAACATCTGAAATGTCAAAACCTCTATGTCAAAAAAGTTGCACAGCACATACGTATGGTCAACCAGCCATGCTTCTACTGAATAGCTGCACATTAGTAGTAAAACAAATTCCTTCCTTATGTTTCCTTTGTTTTCCTTTTTTTTACATCTAGAATCACATGGGCAGCAAGAGGTCTTCTCCTTTCCAGAAAAACTGATGGCACTGAAGGGCTCATGTGTGGAGATCCCATGTATTCTCAGTTATCCAGGACACCATGTGATGTGGTATGTTTATGATGAAGACAAGCATCATGTGATTGTTAGCAGCGACAACACCACATCAATTTTATCTCATTACAAACACCGGACATTACTTGTCCAGCCTACACAACTCGACTGCACTCTGCGCATAGACAATGTGAATGCAGAAGATGGAAAACATTATTATCCAGGAGTCGATAATGTTACGGCTTATGAGATCAACCGGAGGATGGTTAAAATAGATGTCAAAGGTAAGCTTATAGCTCATCTGTTCAAATCTAACTAACACAAGCTTTCAAAATAAGACAAACTGCCCCACTGATTGGTGAGGCTTCTTTCATGAAATCAATTAAACAGATGGGCAGTTTTGTACAAGAATTATAGGATGAACAAATAAGCTCCATGCAGATATCTTGCCAGTCAGATGGAGCAGGCAGTAATAAGTCCAAATACAGGCACATGTCTGGGCAGGCAGCAATCAAACAGAAATTAAATTAAAAAAGTACCCCGTCAGTACCAACTGATTTTATGTCTAGTAATAACTTAATTGACTACCATTCAAGTAGCAGTTACAAAACTTAAATTAAAGTGCAGTGCGTGCCGGTCATTTAATCCATCAACAATTTTATGTAAAGCCAATTCATAAATAAATTAAATATAAAGTGCCATTTAGTGCGTGTATCCAATGAATGTTGCCAGACTAAAAGTTGACAATCAATTCATTAAAAATTCATGATTGGGCTCAGGTGAAACAATAATGTCCACAATTAAGTGCTTGATTGAGTGCCAATTAATTATAGGAAACAAGGTGCATTTACAAAGTTGATGTTCTAAAAAAGTTCATAATTTAAGTAAAATTTATATATAAAGTGCCGTGCAATAAAGGTCAAATACTAGATAGGTAGTATAAGTAAGAGTAAGATCTAAATCAGTTTTAAATTATGACCAGGAGTCTTACAGTAAGTTAGAAAGATATAAAGAAAAAATAGAGGCTGGAGCTGTCCCCAAGCTGCCTAATAAATTTACTAAGACTGGGACACCACAAAGAAGAAGGCAGGACAGGGTAACCGAGAATGTAGCCTTGAAATTAACTTGCCCTGACTTAGTTGAGGCTATGCTATGCTTGAAAAGCCAAAATCATTGGTCCCTTAGAATGGAAGGAAGAGTTGGAGAAATAAAAGATTTTGACAAACTTTTTATCTTTGATTTACAACGAGTGGGTTGGTTTTAACCTTTGTCGCTACTGTCTACCTTTATCTCTCCAACTCTTCCTTCCATTCTAATGGGCCGATGATTTGTGGCTTTTCAGGTATAGCATAGCCTCAACTAAGATCAAGTTAATTTCAAGGCCACAGTCTCGGTTACCCTGTCCTGCCTTCCTCTTTGTGGTGTCCCAGTCTTAGTAAATGTATTAGGCAGCAAGCTTTGGGACAGCTCCACCCTCTATTTTTTCTTTATATCTTTATAACTAGTGATGGGCGAATTTGTGCCGTTTCGCTGAAAAATTTGCGAATTTCCCACGAAATTTGAAAAATGGCGAAAAATTCACCACGAATTCGCGCCTGGCAAAAAAATTCGCCCATCACTATTTCTAACTTACTGTAAGACTGTAGCGCTAGGTTTGGCCCCTATCCCAACTCCTGGTCATAATTTAAAACTGATTTAGATCTTACTTATCCTTATCTAGTAATTGACCTTTATTGCACGGCACTTTATACATAAATTTTACTTAAATTATGAACTTTTTAAGAACATCAACTTTGTAAATGCACCTTGTTTCCTATAATTAATTGTCACTCTCTAATGAATTGTGGACATTATTAATTACACCTGAGCCCAATCATGAATTTTTAATGAATTGATTGTCAACTTTTAGTCTGGCAACATTCATTGGATACACACACTAAATGGCACTTTATATTTAATTTATTTATGAATTGGCCTGGGAATTAATTGACCTGGGAATTGATCAGCTTTACATAAAATTGATGATGGATTAAATGACCGGCACTACTACTACGACTACTACTTGAATGGTAGTTAATTAAGTTATTACTAGACATAAAATCAGTTGGTACTGACGGGTACTTTTTTATTTAATTTTTGTATCTATCTGACGGATGTCAGCCCCTTCCAGTAACCACTAAGATCTTGTTCTTTTTCTTTGTGGTAAAAGAGTTCCTTTTTTTCTCTATTTGCAGAAATCAAACAGAGTCAATAGAACACGCAGGGCAGAAACAAACAGGAATCTGCAATAACATGCCAAAGGTTAAAACAAAGTGAAAACAGGGCAAGAACAGGACTTTTAGATTTCAGGAACTCAGGACAGGAACTCGTGGAGACTGCAGGAAAGCCAATGATCCAGCCCAGCTTGTAGGAAGAGGATGGCTTAAATAGTCCCTCATTGGGTTATTGTCTGCAGCTGGTTCATGTGGATGGACCCTTGTTCCTGACAGTTAAAAATTTTCACCAGTTAATAGTGCTGTTCCAGCAGAATTCTGCACTAAAATCCATTTTTTGAAAGAGCAAACAGATTTGTTACTATTTAATTTTGACATTTGGTGTGGGGCTTGATGTCAGTTTCCTAGGTTCCCCCAACCATGTGGCTCTGCTCTGATAAACTTCAGTCATTCTTTACTGCTGAACTGCAAGTTGTGATATCAACCCCCTCAGCAGTCCATCAACAATCTATCAAGAGAACAATGGACAGCTAACCAGAGAGCAGCTCCTGGACACCTCTGCTGAAGGATTCAGCTGCCTAAACTGATGGGTCCTCCATGAGCTAATAGCACTGCTGCTACTACTCTGAATTTTAGCAAGTCGGTGAACAGGCAAAACTGCCTATACCGCTTCCTAATCTCTGCCGGCTAAAATACACTATGGGAAAACTGTCCCATATACCAGTAGTCTTGATTAGGTTGTACAGTAAAGGATATATATATATATATATATATATATATGTATATACCCACAGTACTCATTGTAAATAATGGTGCACTGGTGCAACTCTAGATCCTAAATACATTATACAGTTAGGGGGAGAAGTAGTGGCACCCAAAATACATTAAAGGGTTACTGTCATTGGAAAAAACATTTTTTCCAAAATGAATCAGTTAATAGTGCTGCTCCAGCAGAATTCTGCACTGAAATCCATTTCTCAAAAGAGCAAACAGATTTTTTTATATTCAATTTTGAAATCTGACATGGGGCTAGACATTTTGTCAATTTCCCAGCTGCCCCAAGTCATGTGACTTGTGCTCTGATAAACTTCAATCACTCTTTACTGCTGTACTGCAAGTTGGAGTGATATCACTCCTCCATTTTCCCCCCCAGCAGCCAAACAAAAGAACAATGGGAAGGTAACCAGATAGCAGCACCCTAACACAAGATAACAGCTGCCTGGTAGATCTAAGAACAGCACTCAATAGTAAAAACCCATGTCTCACTGAGTCACATTCAGTTACATGTCAGAAAGCAGTGGCGTAACTAGATATTACTGGGCCCCAAAGCAAATTATTTTTCAGGCCCCCAAAATGTTTAGAGGTTGACTTGTTTCTCCAATATTTATTGAAATTGTATATGAATTATGAATTAGGGCCTCATGGGGCCCCTATACCTCCTGGGCCCCCCTGCAGCCGCAGGGTCTGCTTCCTCTATAGTTACGCCCCTGTCAGAAAGCATTTCTCTCCTAAAGTGCAAATAAATATATAACTTCCTAAAAAACCTTTTATCAGGGCCGGTAACCCTTTTAAATGGAAGGGAATACTAAAATGAATCTTTCTGTCCATCACTAACTTAAGTGCCTCAGTTGGGATATTGAGTCCTATCTTCTACACCATTCACACTCATTGCTTTACCCCACAAGTATTGTTGTGTATTTATTGATTTTTTACTAAACTGGGCTTTTTATTTAATTGCAACATTTAGAGGGTTATTTACGAAACTCCAAATGCAAAAATCACAAAAACAATTGTGAACTTTTCGGAAATTATATGGAAAAAGTTAGAATCCAAAAGCCGGCATCTCAGACCTGTCGAGGTTGCATATAAGTCTATGGGAGAAATCCTAATGATATGTTAATGCGTGATGTGTTTTGAGTGTTTGGGTGGAAAATCCGAAAAAAATGTGAAATTCAGATTTTTTCCCCGCAAACCACATTTTCGGGAAAATGTAATAATAAATAAGCGGGAAAAAAATGGTGCAGATGTGATCTGAGTTTTTGGCAGAACATGTTGAGATAAATTCAGACTTTGATAAATATGCCCCTAAATATCCTTGTAGCACACTTTGGGAATACTGGGATTATCCAGTCCACTGGTAAAGAAGTAGCTAAGGACTCCTCTTGAAGCCAAAGGCAGTTATAGGCAGAAAATAATTGCCAGATTAAGAACAAGATACACAATTGGAATAAGAATGTTTCATTGTCTGTTTCACGACACCTACTTCTGCAACAACCACATATAATAGATAGATTTGTAAAAAAAATTATAATAACAATCATTCTGTTTATCCTTCTCATTCGTGTAGTCCTACTAGTAGTACTTTATACTGCATACCCACTGTAATACAGATCGGGATTTTGCATTTTAAATTTTTTTTATTTATTTTAACATTTATCAGATTCCATTTGGCCTTCTCTTCAAAAACCAAACGATATTGCTGAAGGAACAATTGCAGTCGCTACATGCAAAGCAATACATACATGTGCCTCTAGACCTCCAAAATTCAAGTGGAACAAGGAATTTGATTTAATCGAGAGGAAAACCACCACACAAAGTCCCATGAATCCAGAGCTGACAGAAACTTCAATAATAAACATGAATCCTAAAGATTCGGACGACAGAACGGAAATTAAGTGTACAGTTAATTACCCCAATGGACAATCAAGCCTGGTATCCAGTCCAATCAGAGTCAATTGTACGTATGACATCTGGCATAGAATTTCAGTTTGTGAATATTAATCAGCTTTAGTTTAGGGATAGCATTTGGATGGATTTGCTCTACAATATTATTTCTAGACTTGGCTTTCTTGAGAGGTACTTTTAGAAAATCATTACAAATAAAGAAGTAAAATGTATCATTTAGTTTGTAAAATTGAAATGAATCAAAATTTTTTTAATTTTTGATAAATATAAAAATGTTAAAAATATTTTCAGTCCACAGTTTTCCCTTTTGCCAAACTCTAGACTCAAACATCCTTGAAAGCTTAAGTTACTTTTAAGACTTCATTCATTTTTAATTGATAAAGCTGAACTGCCCCATGGGACAAATATAACAAGCTTTCCTACTACTGATGTCAGACTAACAGGCCTATAGTTTTGAGGCTAAGAATGGGATACGTTTTTGAAGAGCAGCACCACATTAGCATTTCACCATTCTTTCTGCACGATGACCAACCTCAATGAATCCTGATTAGTGATAGGCAAATTTATCCAGTTTCACCGAAAAATTCGTGAATTTGCCGAGAAATTAGCGAAACAGTGAAAAATTTGTGAAAAGTGAATTTTGATGCGTGCGTCAATTTTGACACAGACAAAGTTAATGGGTGTCCGAATAATGTCAACCGCGACAGTTTTGGTGCGAGCAACTTTTCACGGCAGTTTCGCAAATTTATTTGCCGGCGGCGAAATGTGGAAATGACGAATTTATTTGCCTATCACTAATCCTGATACATGATTTAAAGGTCTATTACATAGTAAAGCTCGTTTAGTACCCTCGGATTAATAAGATCCATTCCTGGACCCTTGTTTACTTTCACATGTTCAAGTCTCTTTTGATTTACCTCCTGAGTGACCAGGCATTGCGTTATTTAAGTTAATTCCATTTTTTGCTAGAAATAAACGGAGGCATGCTAAAAACATACATAAACCATATAAGGACATGAGGGACACTTGCAATCTGCAGCCTTCCAGTTGTTAATGACACTAGCAGAGACATCTTTTGTTTTCTGCTCTCATTTACTACAGAAATAGTAAAGAGTAGCACTAGATACAGTAGGTGCCTAATATATAGGGACAGAGGCAAGTTATTGTGTGCTCTGCTTTCCTTTACCCTACACAAATATTTGTTGTGGCAAAGCCCAAATTGCCTGTTATTAAATAAAATAATTCCTTTTTCAGTTAATGATCCTTACATTTCCTTTATTTCAAACAGATCCACCCAAAAACACAACGGTTTCTATTCTCGGAGATCCTGATATACAAGAGGGAGATGAGGTTACGTTATCATGTAATTGCAGGGCCAACCCAGAAATACAGACCTACCTATGGTTCAAGGGAATGGAGTCAGCAGGTGAAGGGCAGAATATTACCCTGAAGAACGTGAAATGGACAATTGAACCCTATTCCTGCACTGCACGGAATATTCAAGGAGAGGGAAAATCCGCTGGTGTTGTCATTCCAGTAAAATGTATGTAGTACCATGATGTAGGATATGTAACAGGGATTATTCAAATTTGATGTTCACAATTTGCACCAAGATAATTTGCCTTTGGTCTCCATTATTATTTACATTTAATTATTATTTACATATAATTATTTATACAGTATATTCTAAACAGGTAATTATTAAGTGGAATCCATGCTTAGAGTTTAATAAAAAAAATTGTAACTGATAGTAAAAGACCAACAGCAACACCCACATTGTTTCAAAAGAGTCAAATCATTGGCTCATCACCAAGAAGCATAGCCAGGAGCTAAGAACGTCTAGAAAACAAAGCATCTAAGCGGTTATAATGATTGTAGATGAGTAATTCACCCAACTAATATAAATAGTACATTTTTCTAATCAAGTTATTTCATATACAGGTTTAGGATCCGTAATCTGGAAACCCGTTATCCAGAAAGCTCCAAATTATGGAAATGCCATCTCCCATATAGGGCAAATTCACTAACCTGCAGAGTGCGCACTAAAATTCGAAGTTGCGCTCAGGGAGGCGAAAGGTAGCGAAGTTGCGCTAGAGTTAATTTGTCAAGGAAAGTGCAGTTATGCTAGCGATGCCTAATTTGCATACAGCGCCAAGTTAAAGTACAATGGACGTATATGTAGCAGCAAATACATTACACTACACAAGCCTGGGAAAGCTTCATTAAATAACATAGAGTTGTTATATTGCCCTACACATGTGGCCACTGTATAGTTTAGGTGCCATATGTTAGGAAATGTAGGGGGGAAGGAGGGTACCCCAAAAAAATTACGATCATTTTCAGCCTATCACCCTTAAAAAAGGAAAAGACGCTTTTTGGGACTTAGAAAAAATGTCAACTATTTTTGAAGCAATCCCTATCTACTCTATTGCACTTCGTCTGGTCTGAGGTGGCGAAGGCAAGTCTGGCGCAAGAGGTAACGTTCAGTAAAATGCGCAAGTTAGTGAATTAAAGTAGTTACGTCCCTTCGTCATAGTGCAACTTCGCCTAGCGTAAGGGTGCGAAGTAGCGCTAGAGTAGGTCCACTTCCAAGCGAATTAGGCGCTTCGCACTTTAGTGAATTTGCCCCTAGAGTCTAATTTAATCAGATTTTGTAAATGTTTTCCCTTTTCTCTGTAATCATAAAATAGTTATGTTTTCTTGATCCCAGCTAAGATACTGTACAACTCATCCTAATTAAAGGCAATGCAAGCCTTTTGGGTTTATTTAATGTTTAAATGAATTTCTGGTAGACTTATGGTATGGAGATCTAAATTACGGAAAGAGCCATTATCCTGGAAAACCCCAGGCCCCCGAGCATTCTGGATAACAGGTCCCATACTTGTATAAGGAACTATTCTATAAGGACCAAGGACTATGGGGTTAGTAAGTTCCCCAACTTTTTTGATTGCTGGGCATGGACACAACTCTTGAAATCTTTGCTTTATTTGTTTGAATGGTATAAATGAGTTGCACTTAGTTGCATGACTGCTGATTGTTGATTGAAAATACCCACTGGTGAGTTATCAAACAATATTCATGAAAGTACGGAGCGCATTGAGTCAATCCCCATTCACATGAATAAAGAGGTTGTGATTATAGACTCTTTCCTCCTGACCCTTATGCTTGCTAAAGCAGTAATCCTGAAACTGAGAATACCCACTATCCGATATGTTTCTCTCCTCAGTGTGCTTTTTTTTTTCCAGATGCTGCAAAGGGAGTGCAGATTATTAAATATGAAAACATAGATGGGAGTATTGAACTACAGTGCAAAGTTTTCAGCAGCAATCCAAAAATTACGCACTTCACATGGCTGAGGGATAATATTCCTTTAATAACCCAGAAAAACCCAACTCTGTTGCTGAATAACTCAGAGATAAACTCTGGGGAATACAACTGTGTTGCCCACAATCTGATTGGAAATGCTTCCTCTGATACCAAGGTTTCTGTTGCAATGAAAGGTTTGTATTTGTCCATAAAATGTATTATTTACACGGGAAAAAGAGTCTTTTTACCAATCTAGTCCCATTTTAATGGGTTAATGGGAAAGCAGATATATAAAATAATTTCAATTCCTCCTTGTATTCTATAGAAATAGGTATTTGTGTTCTTACACTGGACAAGTTTGCCCCACTGTAGAGCCAATAAACAATAGGCATTGATCACTGAACTACAATTCGACTAATCCAAGTAAATCTCTACTTGTAAAGGGTTAAAATGCTTGAGGAAATGCTTTGTATACAATCAGTACTATTACATGAACCACACAATGTTTTAGTACTTGCATCATAGTTAAACAGAAGTCTTTTCTGCCTGAAAGTAGTATATCCCTATTTAGACCAATTAAAAACTCCTACTGTAGACCAGATGCCACACCCCTTGAGATAATTGAGATATAAAACAGTAGCTGTGACCTTAAGACCTGAAACTTCTTACGCATTTAATCTTTATTCATATAGGGGAAGCAAAACCAAATCCAATATACACTTTCTCAGCCTAGTGACTATAGACTAGTAAGCCTGACTTCTTAAGGGATCTAATATATAAAGGTGTCAAGAGAGATTCAGGAAATTATGTTCTTTTTAGCACACAAATGAAGCAAATTCTTTTATGGATTTACTAATAATAATTTAAGTCCAGGCATTGTTGTTTGTGAATTATGTAAAATCTACAAGCTCATTCATCAAATACAAGACAAAGTGTTTGTAGATAACAAATTTGGATGGCAAAGAAGAAAAGCAAAAGGAAACCATATTAAATGTTTAGCTCTTTAACTAGTTCACCTAACAAGACCCTATCTAATGTCTGTAAAGAGCTCCAGTTAAATAGCAAAAATAATTTCCAGTAATGTCATTGCTGAGTGATTCACTGCACTCAAATATCCATGTGATTGACATCTACCAATAGCCTTAGCATGGCACTGTACATGTGGGTCAGATTTGCAGATAAAGGCACCTTTGGGGTGCCAACTTGCATCAGTGTAGTTACTGATAGCAACAAATCACAATTTGTTTGGGGGTCAGTCTATTGTAAATATCTGATTAGTTGCTATGGGCAACTGCACTTATGAAATTTAGCACTAAGGGGCTCATCAGGGTTTTTTTCAGCAGACCTGAGGATGCCCCAACCCTTTTGACTTATGGCAGTAGTATGTTTGTTAGGGCCTGATCATCAAATTGTGTCCAGTGAGTGGGACTTAGTTAGCACTGTGTTCAGTATTCTCAGGTGAGTATATTTTTTTACTGTATCATATGCAAATGGATTGAAGAAACCTACAATAAAGTGATGGGCAAATTTGTCCTGTTTTGCTGAAAAGTTCCATCGAAATTCGCGAAATGGCAAAAAAATAGCCAAACGCAAATTTTGACGCCGAGCATCGAAATTGTTGCCGTCGGGATAAAAAAAACGTTGACTTTGCCAGTGAATTTTCGCCACAATTTAGTGATTTTATTCACCAGTGGCGAAACGCCGAAGTTCGTCGCAAATTCACGCCTGGCGAATAAATTCGCCCATCAAAAAAAATAAATAAACTGTTACAAGAGAGAGATTATAAAAAAAAACCCTCACAGGCACTAAACTGCGTTATTTAGGGAGGCACATAATCAAGTTGTTGAACAAAACTGTGCATCCCTGTTGCAGCCGGTGTTCTGTTGCCTCCCACTTTATTAATCAAAAACTAAATAGATAATATTAAGATTGGATGTGGTTCTGGATTTTTCTTGAAAAACAATATAACTGTGTTATTTCTTTGTGTTTTCTTTTCAGCAGAGACTCCAAATTACACAGACAGTGCCTCGGAGCAAACATCATCTATGTATGGACTCATTGCTCTCCTCCCTATTCTGCTGATTTTGTTCTTTATTTTGAGGTATACCTGTAGCTTTTCTTAGTATTATTATTATTATTAATAACATGTATTTATATAGTGCCAACATATTGCGTAGCGCTGTAAAGTACAACTAAATCACATGAATTATATACATAGAACGTATGGAGTTACATACATCACAATCAATACCTGTACAAAAGGTGAGGAAGGCCCTATGCAGAAAGAGCTTACACTCTAAAGGGAAGGGAGTAATACACAAGGTGTGGGAGTGGGCAAGAATTAAGTGGGTGAGAAATGTGGTACTGTATGTTGTGTTGCGTTTGGTAGTTAAGCAGAGTGAGGGTAGGCTTCTCGAAAGAAGTGCGTTTTAAGAGATTTCTTAAAAGCAGAAAGGTTGGAAGAAATTGGGACAGACCGTGGGAGAGAGTTCCAGAGGAGGGGTGCAGCCCTTGCAAAGTCTTGAATGTGAGCATGTGAGGAGGTAATGAGAGAAGAGTTGAGGAGCAGGTCAGTAGAGGAGCGTAGTAAGTGGTTGGGTATCCAGGTACACAAGTACCCTTAAATATTTTAAAATATGCAATTCATACACACATCTGTCTGTCTGGCCAGCTACCAACACACAAATACACACAGACGCAGCACAGTGGTTAGCATGGCTGGTTTGATCCCTGCTAAGGTGCTGTCTTTGTCCAAATTCCTGCTTGGGACCATTTTCTGAAACCCATACCTGCAATTTGCTCCACATTCATCACTACCCACAACCAACTTGCTTACTTGCTACCTGTACCCAACCCGTTGCCTGACCCCAGGGCTGCCATCAGAAATCACTGAGCCCCATACAACAACATTTTCTGGGCCCCATGTTCCCCGCCCACTCCAGATCCCGCCCACCCCACACCACAGGAAAAAGGCTACACAAATATCAGCGCTAAAAATGGTAAACCCCCCCACACACACAAGGTATAAAAAGCCAATGGTGGCCAGGACCTACTTATAAGTTAAAATAAAAAAAAAAAACATTGGTGGTTAGAGTCCCCCTATAAATTTAAAAAAAATGGCCCCATAAAAGTTTTTAAAAAAACATTAGTGGCCATGCCATGACATTGGAGGTCATGGGCAATATAGAATATTTTTTAAAAAAAATTGGTGGCCAGGGGCCTATAGAGTATTATAGTAATACATTGGTGGCCAGGGGTTTAATTAAAAAAAACACATTGGTGTTCAGTGGAACTTACCTTAGGCTAATTTTGTGCCTTTGGGTCTTTTTGCGGATTTGGGGCTTCAGCTTTGGCTCCTTTCCTGGCTTTGGGACTTTCTGGGTCTTCAGGACATCAGCTTTGTGCCTTTTCATGGCTTCGGGTCTTTTTGCAGCTTCGGGACTTGGAGATTTGGCGCTTCGGGTATTCAGTGGTTCTGCGCATGACTTCGGGTCTTTCATGGGGGGGCCTAGTACGAAGGTACCCCCTGTGCCCCCCTGATGGCGGCCTTGCCTTACTCACTCCCCTAATACCCGCAATACCCCTTCTACTTATTCTGAGACAGTTAGAGAACTAAAGAACTAGATAATTAATGACATGAGAACGAGAAACATTTTTTCTGATCATTGTGAAACACATTAGCACATTTAGTTAGTGATTCATTTTTACATTATTGTTGCATGCCACGGCCAACATGTGCTGTAGCAACGGCTTTCAACAATAATGTTATCAATGTAATAAAGGACGCAAACCCCTGCTATCAGTTTATTACCTATATCAACCAATCAGCAGGTAGCATTCACTGGTCACCTGTTCAAAAGCTAACATCTTATTGGTTGCTATGGGTTACTGCGCTTCGGCAGACTTAGTGGGGCTAAAGTTTGTGCAGCAAGAATGATTCACACGCTGAACATATTTGCTCTGCTCATGGTTATATTTACAAAGCTGGATAAGATTGGTGTATTTATGGGTCTATTTATCATGCTGTGTAAAAAGTGGAGTGAAGCAAAAGGGCAGATCCACAAATAATAAAAAATGAAAATTGCAAATTGTCTCAGAATATCACTCGAGGTGAATTTATATACGTATCGAAATTTATTATGTACTGTCTCTTTAAAAATTCGACTTCGACCATTCGCCATCTAAAACCTACTGAATTTCTGTTTTAGCCTATGGGGGACCTCCTAAAACCCATTTGGAGTCAATTGGTGGACTTTAAAAAAAATCAAAAAAAATTCTGGGAAAAACTTCTAATCCAATTTGTATGATTTGAATTCGGCCGAATACGGACCTATTCAATCGAAAACTGACCTATGTGACCAAAAAAAACTTCAGTTGGTCTTTTTGAATTCAAATTTCGAAGTTTTTTTAATTCGAAATTCGACCCTTGATAAATATGCCCCTAAAAGTTAATTTAAGGGTGAAAAACCTCTTAAATTATTATGATTGTGCAAAAAAACTTTCTGCATTATGAATTTTGTTCAGATGTTTTTAATTCATGTATTGCTTTATTTACTTATCCGTAGAAGACTTAAAATCAAATGGTGTCCATTAAACCAAGGAAGCAACAATGCGGTAAGGAAATGTCCCTTTCATTCAGGCTTATGAAACTCAAATGTCTAATAAGAACCCAGATTTCTTTTTAGGGGTAAGTAAGTAATGGGACAGAAGTCAGGGCTACCCTGAACTGCGGATTCATGTTTTCAGTCTGTATTGAAGGCTACATGATTTGAGGTCCAGACATCTTGCAAGGGACTCCTCATGTAGGGCCCTATTTATTAAACCGTGATTTTTTTTCTGGACAGTTTTTTAGGGAGAAAACTCGAATTTTTCGTGGAAAATTTTTTTTGTGAATTATCGAAAAATTTATGAAACGCAGTGATGGGCGAATAAATGCGTCAGTTGCAAATTCTCAGCAAATTTTTAGTTATTCCACCAGCAAAAAGATTTGCGAATATAGCGCAAAAATTTGCAAGGAGAAATATTTGGGCATTTAAGAATAGTCGCTAGAATAAACATTGTCGCGCATCAAAATTATTCAGATGGCCGTTGACTTTAATGCATTTGGCCTTAATAAGTGTGCATATAACAATTGTTGCGGGCGTTGAGATTATATATATATATATAAATATAATATATATAGAATTTTGACACCCATTGACTTCAATGCGTTTTTGCTGCAGTTTTGAAAAGAAATTTGCAAAAGGTGAAATGTGAGAATTTCACCTCGACTCCATGACTGCTGAAAAAATGTGCTCATTACTAATTAATGATAAAGTTAAAATTGTGGAAGGGGGGTTTTAAATTTTTAAATTAAAAAATTTAGATTAATTTGAGTTTTAGTAATTAATCCCCGTAGTGTAATCATCCGGGAGAGGTTAAATTGCCTATTTACTAGCAAACTTCTATTTTTTTCATGAATCACATTTTTTTCTCTAAAAAGTTCATTCTCTAAAACTCGAAAAATTTGAGATTTATTAAGTGTAAAAACCACAACGATTCTAATATAAAATTTCAGCAAGTAAAAGCAATCAATGTCCTGTAGAAGTCAATGGCAGCTGCTCTGATCCGATTGGACTTTTCTAGCCACTTGGACTTTTATAGGTTTTCAAATTTTTCTTCCCTATAGTAATTGCCCAAAATACTGGAATTTTTTTGAGATTTTCAAGGTTTTTTTTTCCGTTTGTACTTTTTATATTCATATAATAAATTAAAAGCCATTCAAGATTTTAGAAAAATAGAGTTTTGTTTTAAAAAACTCTAAAACCACTAAAATCTGAATGTTGCTAAATGGGACTCCCCGTCTCACATGAGAAGCCCTGGTTGAAGTTGGCACCTAGAATGAACTACATTTTGATAATTAAAATAAAAATGATTTATTGTATTTTTTGAACGTAAACATTTAAATTTTTTTTTTTAGGAATCACAGTTCTCTGAACCTATATACCTCGATATTAAAGAGAGAGACCGATTTAAAGAATCCTCTGACGTCAAGGTAATACCAACAAGCAAAATTTTCAAAATTCACATTGGTTGCCAAGAGTTACTGCCCAGGGGCAAATGAAGCCCTGGGAAATGTAACAGAATGTGGGTAACAAACAGCGCATGGGATTTCAAAAATTGCATAGTGTGTTGTACCTGTGAGGCCATTTTATTATAAGGTTTAGGGATCCCGGATTTAAAGAAGACAAACTTTTAATTCTTGGGAATATCCTGTACTTAACCTTTGCTATTGTTAGAATTAAACACTACGGGGCCTATTCACTAACTTCGAGTGAAGGATTCGAAATACAAAAACTTCGAATTTCGAAGTGTTTTTTTGGCTATTTCGACCATAGAATGTGCTACTACGACCTTTGACTACGACTTCGACTTCGAATCGAAGGAATCGTACTAAAAATCGCTCGACTATTCGACCATTCGATAGTCGAAGTACTGTCTCTTTAAGAAAAAACTTCGACCCCCTAGTTCGCCATCTAAAAGCTACCGAACTCAATGTTCGCCTATGGGGAAGGTCCCCATAGGCTTTCCTAAGTTTTTTTGATCTAAGGATTATTCCTTCGAACGTTGGATTTAAATCCTTCGAATCGTTCGATTCGAAGGATTTAATCGTTCGATCGAAGGAATAATCCTTAGATCGTTCGATCGCACTATTTGCGCTAAAATCCTTCGACTTCGATATTCGAAGGATTTTAATTCCCAGTCGAATATCGAGGGTTAATTAACCCTCGATATTCGACCCTTTGTGAATCGGCCCCTACAAGTTTGTTGGACAGTGTTTTTAGGTTATTCTTCCTAAGAGGTGCCACATGATAATTATTAATCAAATGCATGTGTGGTTTAATCCCTTTAAGTCTTCAAATAACATTTTATGTGATTTATTCTTCACAATCAATTCTCTCAGGATTCTACATCTGCCGACAATCCCTACACTGCACTCACCAAGAGAGAGAGTCTCATATACGGTGACATCAAGGTAAAACTCATTGATTTGATACTTTACACCCCAAGCATAAAGTATGGAGCAAAGTTGATAGATTTCAAGTCCTAGATGAATTTCTGTTCAAAGGGACTTTCCAGTGCAGCCATATAAAGGAACAAGGCTGCAGGCTGAGTTATACAGGGAACTCTGAGTATCACTCATGTATTATAAGGGATAATGTATCCCCTACTGTAAATGATAAGGATATTAGAAGTCACTGAGGGGTTGTTCTGTGACCATATAAAGGCACAAGGCGGCAGGCTGAGTTATACAGGGAACTCTGAGTATCACTCATGTATTATAAGGGATAATGTATCCCCTACTGTAAATGATAAGGATATTAGAAGTCACTGAGGGGTTGTTCTGTGACGATATAAAGGCACAAGTCTGCAGGCTGAGTTATACAGGGAACTCTGAGTATCACTCATGTATTATAAGGGATAATGTACCCCCTACTGTAAATAATAAGGATATTAGAAGTCACTGAGGGGTTGTTCTGTGACCATATAAAGGCACAAGGCGGCAGGCTGAGTTATACAGGGAACTCTGAGTATCACTCATGTATTATAAGGGATAATGTACCCCCTACTGTAAATAATAAGGATATTAGAAGTCACTGAGGGGTTGTTCTGTGACCATATAAAGGCACAAGGCGGCAGGCTGAGTTATACAGGGAACTCTGAGTATCACTAATGTATTATAAGGGATAATGTACCCCCTGCTGTAAATGATAAGGATATTAGAAGTCACTGAGGGGTTGTTCTGTGACCATATAAAGACACAAGGCTGCAGGCTGAGTTATACTGGGAACTCTGAGTATCACTCATGTATTATAAGGGATAATGTACCCCCTACTGTAAATGATAAGGATATTAGAAGTCACTGAGGGGTTATTCTGTGACCATATAAAGGCACAAGGCGGCAGGCTGAGTTATACAGGGAACTCTGAGTATCATTCATGTATTATAAGGGATAATGTACCCCCCACTGTAAATGATAAGGATATTAGAAGTCACTGAGGGGTTGTTCTCTGACCATATAAAGGCACAAGGCTGCAGGCTGAGTTATACAGGGAACTCTGAGTATCACTCATGTATTATAAGGGATAATGTACCCCCTACTGTAAATGATAAGGATATTAGAAGTCACTGAGGGGTTATTCTGTGACCATATAAAGGCACAAGGCGGCAGGCTGAGTTATACAGGGAACTGTGAGTATCACTCATGTATTATAAGGGATAATGTACCCCCTACTGTAAATGATAAGGATATTAGAAGTCACTGAGGGGTTGTTCTGTGACCATATAAAGGCACAAGGCTGCAGGCTGAGTTATACAGGGAACTCTGAGTATCACGCATGTATTATAAGGGATAATGTACCCCCTACTGTAAATGATAAGGATATTAGAAGTCGCTGAGGGGTTCTGTGACTATATAAAGGTACAAGGCTGCAGGCTGAGTTATACAGGGAACTCTGAGTATCACTCATGTATTATAAGGGATAATATACCCCCTACTGTAAATGATAAGGATATTAGAAGTCACTGAGGGGTTCTGTGACCATATAAAGACACAAGGCTGCAGGCTGAGTTATACAGGGAACTGTGAGTATCACTCATGTATTATAAGGGATAATGTACCCCCTACTGTAAATGATAAGGATATTAGAAGTCACTGAGGGGTTGTTCTGTGACCATATAAAGGCACAAGGCTGCATGCTGAGTTATACAGGGAACTCTGAGTATTACTCATGTATTATAAGGGATAATGTACCCCCTACTGTAAATTCTAGGGATTTTAGAGTGCCAGAACATGCACTCTCTCAAGCACTTGTAATGTCAGTTATAATCAGGACAAAATGGAGCAGCTACTTCAATTGTTTGGTAATAAAAATATATACATCGGTAGATATTAATTTCCATTCATTTTCCCAGGGTTCTCAGTCTACTGACCATGCCTACAGTGCACTTCATTTACAAGACGATGAGCCATATGATGAAATCAAGGTAAGACCATTGGGCTGGTTAGCTGTTTAAAGGACATGGAAACCATTCACTTTAGTAAACTAGTATATAATTAGTCACTCCTTGCTGAAGTAGATCACTAGGTTTTTTTACCCAAAATTTCGATTATACACCTTGTTCCAGTGATAAGTTTTCTTGGTGTCAGTTCCGTTGCGGGCACCATCTTTAGCTAGAATATGTCTTCAATATGGCCGCCATCTCTCAAATGTAAGGAAAATGAACATGGTTCAGTGCAGATCAGCAATGAATAGTATGCGCTTGCTGATCAGTACCTACTCTACTGGTTTGGTCATATGTCACCATAGCAACTACTGTAATCGGTTACTATTGGTTGGCACTGAAGAGGGGCGGGCATAGTGGTGTGAATGTTTGTGTGAGATCCTGCTTGCAATAGACTTAGCGCACTCACAATTTTTATTTACTGCGCATGCACCTATTGGCAATGCTATGCAATGTGCATGCTCCTGGTCTTAGTCTTGGCCTATTTTTTTTTACTGTAGTCTGCATATTTTTGTAAATGGAGAATTTTAAACTCTTAAGTGGCTGAAAAGTTGTGCAAATTAGGAGCACTACAACATAGGATAGAGGTATGTCTTTCCATGAACTTAAATTTACTTTTACACTTTCCTTGTCCTTTAACCCCAAACCTTATCCAACATGACTGAAACTATTCTGTGTTATCTTAAATACGCTAGTGCTCGAGAATTAGCAAATCACAATCGCAGGAAAAAAAACATACATTTGTTGTGATTTCCCTGTGATTGTGGTTTCTTTTTCTCACACTCAAATAATGTTATTAAGGGGCAGATTTATCAAGGGTCGAATTTCGAATTTATGAGAGTTTCCAAAAAACTCCCATAAACTCGAAAAAAAAAATGACTAATCGAAATTTATTAAAAAAATCAATTTTTTTTTAATTTGGGTGAATAGGATAGACCTGCAAACTCGAATCGAATTCGAATCAAATTCGATTTAATTAAATTCAAGTTTCCCTGGTTAATAGATGCCATCATTTTACAAGAGGGTAATCTTCACCTCCCATACCCAACTGAACAGAGCACATTCCAAGCAATCAAGACTCTTTAGTCCCTTAGTCCTATACCAGACTGGCAGAGTTTTTTTTATGGCCCACAGGAACCTGGTGGTTCACCAAATTAAATACCAGTGGGGAAGTTTTCTTTCTGACACTTATTTTAATCCCACTGAAGAGCTTGGTGATGCCGAGATGGCCTGCTAAAAGCTGAAGCTGAGTATCATTAGCACTTGCTAAGGAGACGCGCGCATTAACAAGACGATTGCACTAGTTAGTAGCTGTGCTTCAGTTGTGACGAAGCTGACGTCACGGAATAGGAGGAGCTGGACACACGCTATTGTGCACCAGGAAGTACAGCCGTGTGCGTTGATTCCACCCTGGATGATCGCAGCAGAGGCAGGCAGAAAAAACCTGGACGGTATGCAGGTACTAACTTTGCCCTAGATAGCAGGATAGCTATCATAAAAAGGCTACATACACATGGCTTATGTTTTCCACAGTAGGTCATGGAAGCCAGGCGTTCTCACAGCCCAGAGGCAACAAGCAGAGAGGAGAGGAGGTGGGCCATGATTTCTGTTTTAATCAGAAGGATTTTAATTTTTTTTGTTTTTGGTGTTATTTTATCTTTTTGCATTAGTGTGTCTTCCTCAAGACGATCAAGAGAAAGATTAAGATGTGCAGCATGTGATAATCCACCAGTCAGACATTCAAAGTTCTGTGCAAATTGTTCAAAAAAGCTGTCAGGTGAAAAGGCAGCAGAATCAGTAGATATTATGGCCTGGATTAAAGAGGCAGTTGCAGAAGGTATTAAGGAAGCCTCAAAACAATCTACAACAAGTCAATCATGAAAGAGAGTCCCGGAGAGGGATTGTTTCATAAGAGAAGAGTCTCCTGTTAGAGATTCCTTGGCAGGTGAATTGTCAGAGGAAGAAGTGGAGGAAGTGGTGGAACAATTGTCTACATTTGATTTTGCGCTAGTTGAGCCATTAATTAAGGCAATTAGAGAAGAGTTAAAATTATCAGAGGTACAGGAGCCTCAGCCTTCAACTAGCAATCCTTTTAAGGTCCTTAAGAGGGACAGGGCTACTTTCCCATCACATGAGGTTATCAAAGAGTTCATTACAACGGAATGGGGTAAGGTGGATGCTAGGTTTACTATACAGAGTAAGATTCAGAAGTTATATCCATTCTCTTCGGGTCAAGAAAGAGTATGGGAGAAACCACCAAAGGTGGATGCAGCAGTTGCTAGACTCTCCAAGAGGACAGTTTTACCAGTGGATGACATTGCCTCATTTGCGAATACTATGGACCACAAGATAGAGAACATTTTAAAGAAAAATTATCTGGCCACAGCGGCATCATGCAGACTGGCGATAGCCCTAACATCGATGTCACGGCAATGCAGTCATGGATGCATAATATTGAGAGATCCCTCAAACAAGGAATGTATAGAGACAGTATTATAAGATCATTGTCTGAGATGAAGCTAGCTACAGATTTTGTAGCAGATGCATCAATTTATCTGGTAAAAACATAGTCAAGAGCGTTAGCTCATTCAGTGACAGCAAGAAGAGCTTTATGGCTCAGATCATGGAATGCAGATAAAGCATCAAAATTGAACCTATGCGGGATACCTTTTGAGGGTGAGATGCTGTTCGGTTCAAGATTGGAAGATCTTATAAAGAAGGTCACGGGAGGAAAAAGTGTTTTCTTACCTCAGGAGCGAAGACAACATTTTACAACAGATACCTACCAACAGAAGACAATCATTTCGAGATCGATCATCTTTCAGAGAACAAAGGTCATGTATACCAGGGAAAGAATATACACAAGATCAAAGCTGGAAGAGAGGTCAGTCAACTACATCAAGGCCTGGAAGGGGTAGAAGCTCTTTCACAAGAGGTTTAAGAAAATATTTCTGAAATAAAGGCAGCCCAGATCACATATATCCCCAGAAGATTAAAACGATTTCAGAGGGTCTGGGCAGAGTCAATTTCAGACCAGTGGGTGATAGAGACTATAAGAAAAGGATATTGGTTGGAATTTCAGAAGAGATCGAGAGAGAAACACTTTGTGGTATCACAGATTCCATGGGACAAGGAGAAGAAAAAGATATTATTGGACTATGTAGAGAAGTTGCGGTGGAAAGGAGCAATTTCAGTAGTTCCAAGTTCCAAGGATAGGTTTTTTTCTCCCCGATCTTCATGCTCATGAAAAAGACAGGGGATTTCAGACCAGTATTGGATCTAAGACAACTTAACAAATATCTTCTTATCAAGCCATTCAAGATGGAATCGTTGTTTACGATTATTCCGGAAATCAGACCAAAAGACTGGATGTTGTCAATCGATCTAAAGGATGCATATTTACATGTACCAATCGCAACTTCACACCAGAGATTTCTCAGTTTTGCAGTGGGACTAGCAACATCGCCAAGAGTTTTTTCAAAGGTGTTGGCCACACTGATAGCAACATTCCTCAAGAAGTGAAGGATTCATTAAGATGGTTCTTAAAAACAGATCACCTATCAAGAGGAAGGAGTTTAGGGGACATTTCTTGGGAGATTATAACAACCAATGCCAGCTCACCAGGTTGGGGAGCATACTACAAAACAGACGTGACACAAGGGAGGTGGTCACAAGAAGAGACTTTACTTCCAGCAAATGTCAGAGAGTTAAGGGCAGTAAGATTAGCCCTACAACATTTTGGTCATTACTTAAAAGGAAAATTTCTGTTGGTCAGAACAGACAATACAACAGCAATGTCCTACCTAAAGAGACAGGGAGGGACAAGAAGCATGCAGTTAATGGAGGAATTGAGACCGATAGTAAGTTGGGCACAGGACAATCTGGAGGATTTGTCAACAATGTACGTGCCAGGCAAAGACAACAAGATAGCAGATTTTTTTAAGCCAAAGTTTAATAAACAGACACTAGTGGGAACTACATCAGAGTGTGTTCAGGAGGATTTTCAACAGATGGGGACAACCAGAGGTAGATCTCATTTCAATGAAAAAACAACAGGAAGGTAAAGAAATGTTATTCAAGATTCTACGATTCAGCGACAATAGCAACAGACGCGGTGGCACAGAATTGGAGCACAGGTCTCCTATAGGTTTTTCCGCCAATTCCGCTGATTGCCTCAGTTCTGAGAAAGATCAGACAGGATTGGCACAAGTGATTGTAATCGCGCCAGGCATGGTATTTCAAAAGAACAGGTTAACAGCTTCAGGTCTACCAACAGCAGTGGTAGACACTATGATGAATGCTAGAAGAAACTCTACAAATAAAAGTTATCAGAGGTTTGGAAAGTATTCATAGAATATCTTGAAGAAAAGAGCATGCCGCTTGAGGAAATGACAATAGCAAATATATTGGAATTTTTGCAGAGAAGTCTAGAGAAGGGTCTCAGTGTGCGAACCCTCAGATCTCAAGTATCAGCAATCTCAGCCTTTACAGGAAAAGCTTGGGCTCAAGAATCAGTGATGAGACCATTCATGACAGCCATCTTCGAATTAAGGCCTCCTAGGAGGAAAGTGGCCCCCTCATGGGATCTGCCATTAATATTAGATACAGTGGCGTAACTAGTTGTTACTGGGCCCCATAGCAAATTCAATTTAGGGCCCCAAAATATTTATAAGTTGGCCTATTTTACCAAGATATATTAAAATTGCTAATTAATTAGGGTCTCACTGGGCCCCCTACACTCCTGGGCCCCCCTGCAACCGCAGGGTCTGCTTCCTCTATAGTTACGCCCCTGATTAGATACCTTAATGGAACAGCCGTTTGAACCCTTAAGTGAGGTATCAGAAACCATGTAACATCGGCAAGGCGAGTAAGTGAATTAAGAGCCTCATCCGCTCAAGAACCATTCACGAATATTCATTCAGATAAGGTAATTTTAAGAATGAATATGACTTTTTTGCGGAAGGTGTTAACATCTTTTTATTTAGACACAGAAATAGTGCTTCCTTCATATTTTTCAGAGCCAAGTTCAGAATAGGAAAAAAGATGGAATACATTGGACTTGGTCAGATGCTTATCCATCTACTTGGAGAGAACAGCTGCATGGAGAAAATCACAGCAATTATTTGTGATCCCTTCAGGACTTAAGAAGGGCCAAGCAGCAGCCACTTCAACCATAAGCAGGTGGATAGTAGCGGCTATCCAAGGAGCTTATAGAGCAAAAGGAAAGCAAATACCAGAGGGGATTAAGGCACACTCCACAACAGCATTAAGTGCTTCATGGGCTGTTGATGCACACATTTTGCCGGAGGAGATATGTAAAGCAGCGACGTGGAGTTCATTCGCAACATTTTTGAAACTTTATAACTTAAGGAGGCCAGAGATGCACAGATAACATCGTACGAAACCAATTTTCGTCCGATATTCGTTGCGTGTATGGTGGAAAATAGCCGACCGATATCGGCAGAAGACTTGGATATCGGTCGGCTCGTCGATCGAAAATTTTGATCGGGTGCCTTTGAAGGGACCCAAACATCGCCCATTGTTAGTGCTGAATCGTCAGATAGAGGTAGAATTCTATTGTTTCTTCCCGTATCTCTATCTGTATATCTGACGATTCAGCTCTACACATGTGTATTGAAACGAACAATCTTTCTTGGAAAGATCTTTTCCAAGAAAGATCGTAATTGTTACGTCTATTGCCACCTTTAGACATGAGGTTAACGTCAGAGTCGAAATTTGGACACGGTGTCCTAGGAGCAGTGCAGGCTTTCGGAAAGCAATAAAAAAAAAAATAATTTTGAGGGAACCCTCCCTATTGAGATTGCTATACAACTCCCTCTTGTAAAATGATGCCAAATTAACCAGGGAAAGAGGAAAATTAATACATACTTACCGAAATGTTCTTTACCTGGTTAATAGATGGAATCATTTACAAGACCCTCCCTAAAAGCTGAAATATTAGACAAGAGGCAGAGGGGAGGAGGCGGGATTATATAGGCAGAGACTAAAGAGTCTTGATTGCTTAGAATGTGCTCTGTCCAGTTGGGTATAGGAGGTGGAGATTAACCTCTTGTAAATGATGCCATATTAACCAGGAAAAGAATATTTCGGTAAGTATGTATTTTCTTCTTTTTTTAACAAAAAAAAAAAATTGTTTGTAGGAGGTCCCCCCTAGGCTAAAACACCAATT
This sequence comes from Xenopus laevis, assembly GCF_017654675.1. NCBI lineage: Eukaryota > Metazoa > Chordata > Amphibia > Anura > Pipidae > Xenopus > Xenopus laevis. The sequence goes on along the minus strand of NC_054383.1, from coordinate 130,230,005 downwards.
CGGCAGGTTTTAGATGGCGATTGTCAAATTCAAATTCTTAAATGGACAGTACATGATAAATTTTGACATTCAAATTTCGATTTTTGTTAAAATTCTAATCTAGGGACTATTCCCTAGTTGAATTACACTAAAATATACTCGAAATTCGAATTTGAAAATTTGAATTTTCAATTCGACCCTTGATAAATCTGATTCCGAAAAAAACTTGATTTTCAGGAAGGCTGCAAACAACTCCAAATTGATCCCAGGACATCCTTCATAGGCTAAAACAGCAATTCGCCAGGTTTAAGGTAGTGAATAGTCGAATTCGAATTCTTAAAGGGCCAGTACATGATACATTTCAAAAATCTAATTTAAATTTTTTTAAAAACTCAATTAATTATTCCCTAGTCGAATTCCACAAAAAAACTTGAAAATTCAAATTTCAAAATTTGAAATTCGAATTCAAAATTTTAATTTTCACTTTGACCCTTGATAAATCTGCCCCTAAATGTTATTGTATCTGGTTTATTTTCACAGACTGGAATCACTGCACAAAATGACCCCGAATGATAGCAGCACCTGCCAATCTTGGAAATCTATGAAAAACAAAACAAAATAATGATCATTTTAAATATTTTCAATAAATATATTATGTAGAGACCTGGGGATGCTCAGCTGTGACTGGAAGAACAGTAATTGATTTCTTGAAATTTGAATGGAAACTTTTTATTTGTACAGACAAAGACAATAGGTCCTTTGCAGTCATAAGCAATATGTTTAGGATATTTAGAGGGTTATTTACTAAACTCCGGTCACGCTTTTTGGGGCAAAACTCTAATTTCTTGGGGTTTTTTTAAATTTGAATTTTTCGAGATTTATTAAAGCCAGATTCAGCAAAAAGCCAAAATCTAAAGATCCACCATCTCAGTCCCTATCCTATTTCGAAGTTTCTGCACTAGAATTTACCCAAAAATCGGACCTTTTCTGGGAAAAATCACAAAAAAAAATCAAGCAATTCAGGGAAAAAAATGTAAAATGTGGGTTTTCATTGAGTTTTATTGAGTTTTTATCCAACCTGATTAAATAGCTTTTTTAAATAATAAATAAGGTAAAATCGGGTATGGAAGAATGGTCGTGCTTTTTTTATTTATAATCCGAGATAAATTCGGATTTTAGTAAATAACCCTCCCTGAAATTTTGGGCCAGATTCAATTCAAATAGAAAAAGTTATCTCATGGTTTATTACATGAAAACTCAAGGATGAAATTCAATCTGAGGAGAAAAAACTATTTACCAAATTCAGCTCCAGTTTTTTTCAAAACTGAGAGATGTTTTTTTAAATTGCATTGCATCTCAAATTAAATCTCGTCCATGACTTTTCCGTGATAAACATATTTCTCACTGAATTGAATCTGGCCCTTCGTGCATTAAGCTACAAAAAATTGATTATTTGTCCATCCCTGTTTTGTTTAAAGGGAATGGCAGCTATGGAGTTGGAGGTCAAGTTCAGGAAAAAAAAGTTCTTACTTTTTTGCATACTAATATTTTTTTTTAACTGTATTTTGATTTCTTTACTGAAATGTGTTAAACTCTACTGAAGTTATGTAAGGCATTTTTTTTTTCATAAATATCAAGTGTTGGACCTATTTTGCGGGGGAGACATTTTTTCACAAATATTCTGCAAAATACTGATATGTGTATATCCCAGAGAGAGAGAAAAAAAAACATTTGATTAATTCAGTTGTTTAACTTTGTGTCCTAATTTCTGTTGTTAGGATATGATTTTAATATTAATTGGAAAGTTCAATTAAATGTTTTAGTGCCTAAGTTGTTTATAAATGAATTTATATATATCATATGATGCCTTGTTCTGGTGCTACTATGAAATCTTGTATACCTGGAAATAAATGGACTTTCTAAATTCATTTTACAAAATCTTTTTCACCATTTGTAAAGTCTCATGACAGTAAGCTGAATGTACGATCTAACCTACCACTAGCTAGTCCTCCCATCTCTTAGGGTTTGTAAGATAGCCACCCAACCCATTCTTGAAGCTATCTAATATCTGCCACAGACTCCATCTTCTCTTGTATGTAATCAATGGAGTCCAAGAGAATAAGGAGCCCATTTATTAAACTTCTAGTTTTTTAGGGGAAAACTCAAATTCTTCAAATTTTTAAAGATTTATTATACCCCAAAGCTGCTAAAAATCTGAAATACTCCAACTCAAACCTATCGAGGTCATGTAGAAGTCAATGGCAGACGTCCTTGAAGTTGTTTCTTGACAATGTGATCTGCGCTGGATAATCTGATAAAGTTGGGGTTTTCATCCGATAAATCGAGTTTTTGGAGCGGCAATTTGTGTCAATCGTACAATGCGGATTGACGCTAGATTTTGTCACATAGTTTTTTGAGAAAAATTATTGATAAATTAGTTAGATTTTTTGTTTTCAGAAAAATTTTGATTAATTTGAGTTTTAGTAAATAGGCCCCCAAAAGTGACCTGTTCTACTCCTTATTTTCTACCACTAGGGAAACCTCCTGGAAATATCTCCACCAATCACAGGGCATTTCTACTCCTGGATGAATTTCTACACCTCCAACTGAAGATTAGCCAAAATGCAGCCCTTGTGCTTAGGTTATAAAGGGATTATTTACTAAAACTCTAATTTATCTCAGAACGTTAAATAAAAAAGTTCAACCAAACTCCCATGCCTGATTTTAGTTTATTTATTTATTTTAAAAACTGGCTTTTTTCCTGAATTGCTCTATTTTTTGGAGTTTTTGACCGAAAAGGTTGGATTTTCAGGCTAAACCTAGAGCAGACCACAATAACTTCAAATTGGGATAGGTGCCTCTCCCATTGACTAATACAGGACCTCGATAGGTCTGAGATGGTCCAGATTCTGACCTTTTACAGCATTGGGGTATAATAAATCTTGAAAAATTCAAGGCTTTTTTTCCACTAAAAATTTCAGTTTTTGCCCCAAAAAGGCAGACAAGAAACTTTTAGGTTTATTAGTGAATAATGAAAATTAATAAAGAAACTCGTGAAGGTAATCCTAATGACTCCAAATAATTGCTAGGGAAACCTCCTGACATTCCTTACTAATGGGAACATCACCAACCACAGGACATGGCTACTCCTGGATGGGTTTCTACACCTTCCTAAACTTAGTCATAATGCAGTCCTCGTGCTTAGGTTATTAAGTGAATAATAATTGCTAGCAACTAGGGAAGTTAACCCTAGTGGTTCCAACTAATTATCATGTTATTATTGTCAAAGTGCAGAAGTAAAATGTCCTGTGACCTCAACCAAAATTCTACATTTGCTGACACATTTTTAATCCAAACTAGGAAGTTGCACAGCTAAAAGTTAAATACTTCAAAAACCACAACGACCAACTTCAATCTGCATGTCTTCATCTGCATCTTATAAACAGTTCATGTTTCGGGTTAATCTTTCAACTGCTAGTTGATCCATTGGAAAGCAAAAAACCCATATGAAGCCTCTGCAATTTGCAAGGGGGAAAATTCCTTCCTGGCTCCAAGATGGCAATTGGACTAGTAGCTGGATCATCTTTGTACTAAGCTCAATAACTCTGTATTTTCTCACTTGCTAAAAAGCCATCCAACCCCCTTCTTAAAGCTATCTAATGTATAAAACATGCTCCATCAAGGGACTAATGCAGTCCCATTAAGGGTATAATGGCTGCATATTTCTACATCTCATGTGCATAAACTTACTTTTACATATACACTGAATCTCATGTGCCCAGAGTAACTGTGTTGAAAGTACAACAAGAACAAGTAAGGCTCAAGAGCAAACGGAAAGTATTTTCTTAGTTTTTTATCTTTTAAATTATTTGCTTTTCCTTACTTTTTTGATGAGTACTTTTTCAGCAGGAGCAATTGTGCAACACAATTAAAAAGCAAAGACTGATAACAGAGTTACTTCTATTATTATTTTTCTGGTTGGGCTTTTTGGGGCAAAAACTCTGATTTTTCAATATTTATTATACCCCAATACTGCAAAAAGCCTGAATCCAAAAAACTTGGCATTTCAAACCTGTCGAGGTCATGTATAAGTCAATGGCTGATGTCCCTATCCCAATTTGAAGATGGCATGGTCTGTGCTGGGTTTAGCCTGATAATCCAAAAATTCCAGGGTTTCGGATGATAACCCAAAAATATTGAGAGTTTTGGGACTAAAGTCTGAAAAATTTGTACGATTTGCATTTTCACTCGTTTTTCCTGACATGACTTTTTCTAGTTATTTTATTGATAAAAAAAAGTAAAATTGTGAATGAGAGTTTGGCCAAGCTTTGTTTAATACAAAAAATTAGATAGATTCGGATTTTAGTAAATTACCCCTTTATTGTTATTACTCAATCAGGCCCTCTCCTATTCATATTTTAGTCTCTTATTCAAATCAATCTAATCAATCAATCTAATCCAAATTAGCCTAGCACCCAATAAAATTGAAATTGCAAACTGCAGTGCTGCTGTATAAACAGCTAAAATAATAAAAAATGCAATAAAAAAAAATTGAAAATTGTCTCAGAATGCCACTCTCTACATCATACTACAAGTAAATTTAAATGTGAACAACCCCTTTAAGGGGTTCTTAGCTTTGCAATAGCATAGACATTGTTCTACTTTTTAGGGACGTTCCTTTGCAATTTTCCAGAGTTCTTTGTTAGACCACAGGATCCATTCCTGATATTTTTTAATCTGAGCACAGGTATGGGATCCCTTTATCCAGAAAGTTCTGAATTACAGAAAAGCCCTCTCTCATTACTCCATTTTATCCAAATATTCCAGATTTTTAAAAATTATTTCCTTTTTCCCTGTAATAATAAAACAGTAACTTGTACTTGATCCCAGCTAAGATATAATTAATCCTTATTGGAAGCAAAACCAGCCTATTGGGTTTATTTAATGTTTATATGATTTTCTAGAACACTTAATGGGATACTGTCATGGGAAAAAAAATTTTTTCAAAATGAATCAGTTAATAGTGCTGCTCCAGCAGAATTCTGCACTGAAATCCATTTCTCAAAAGAACAAACAGATTTTTGTATATTCAATTTTGAAATCTGACATGGGGCTAGACATATTGTCAATTTCCCAGCTCCCCCCATCATGTGACTTGTGCGCTGATAAATTTCAGTCACTCTTTACTGCTGTACTGCAAGTTGGAGTGATATCACCCCCTCCCCTTCCCCCCCCCAGCAGCCAAACAAAAGAACAATGGGAAGGTAACCAGATAACAGCGCCTATAACACAAGATAACAGCTGCCTGGTAGATCTAAGAACAACACTCAATAGTAAAAACCCATGTCCCACTGAGACACATTCAGTTACATTGAGAAGGAAAAACAGCAGCCTGCCAGAAAGCATGTCTCTCCTAAAGGGCAGGCACAAGTCACATGACCTGGGGCAGCTGGGAAATTGACAAAATGTCTAGCCCCATGTCAGACTTCAAAATTAAATATAAAAAAAATCAGTTTGCTCTTTTAAGAAATGGATTTCAGTGCAGAATTCTGCTGGAGCAGCACTATTAACTGATTCATTTTGAAAAAAAAATGTTTTTTCCCAGTATCCCTTTAAGGTATTGAGTAGTGATGGGCGAATTTATTCGCCAGGGGCAAATTTGTGGCGAATTTCCGATAGCGATGTTTCCTGAATTCTTTGCCGTTTTGCGGATTTTTTGGTGAAATGCCTCAAATTCGCCCATCACTAGTAACGAGATCAAAATTATGGATCTGGAAAACCCCAGATCCCAACATTCTGGATAACA